>NW_027513684.1:0-153079 GCF_048772815.1 Callospermophilus lateralis
TATATGTAAAATAAGGGACTGGACTCAGCGACCTCATAAGTTATGGTGGTCTGACCTGATCTGTTTTAAATGGATTTCCTGACATTATATGAAAAATATTCCTTCAAATATACAGAGAAAAGTAACTATGAATCTGAGAGTCAAATCCAGGCTTAAAGAAATAGCAAAAGACAGCCAGATTTGGTGGCCCATGCCTGAAATCCTAGTAGGTCAGGAGCCTGAGGCAAGAGGATGCAGAGTTCAAAGCCAGCCTCAGCAACTTAGTGAGGCACTAAGTTACTTGGTGAGACCCTGACTCTAAATAAAATACCAAAAAGAGCTAGGGATGTGGCTCAGTGGTTGAGTACCCCTGGATTCACTCCCCAGAGAAGAAATAGCAAAAGATTTGGGGTAAGTGTCTCTTTACTGCTCCTGCTTTATGACTTAGAAAGATCAACAAGACCTCCTTTGAAAGTATGTGCTGTAACTTCCTACCATTATTATCACTGGTAACAATGAAATTGTCATCTCCTCCAAAAACTTCTGGTAAGGCCTTCACAGACAACCTTACCCCTCCACATTTCCCTTTCCAAATCTGGTCTAGCACTTTTGTGCTCTTGACATCATAGACCTAATGAAAAAACTAAGAGACATGGAATAAGCATATTCCAAAAGTGCAGCCTCTCAATTATTCTGGAAAACTATTCTCAGAAGTGATAGAATACCATATAGGTACAAATAAAGCATAGCACAACACAAAACATTTCACAATAGATTTGAAAAGACTTACCATGCTGGAGGTCAGGTTTGCTGTATTTTATACCTCACCAGAGCAACCACATTGCTTTCTATCAGGTTGATTCTCTCAGTGAGATTACTGAGTGTCTCATTCATACTCTGTCCCTGGTATGCCAGAAGGACACTGTTTACCTCCTCTGAAGATTTATGAAGGTATAAGATATCCTGCAATGGAAACAAACTAAGTTGTAGAATTCAGCTAAAGATGAATATTATGCATAGCACAGGAGCAGCAGCAAATAACCATTGTTATGTAAAGTAACGGAAGTAAACTCCTTTTCCTGGTTGTGACCACCAGTTGTCTATTTCTGCTCTGTACTTCCCACTCTAAATCATTTCTAGTTTACTGACTCTGGAATTGTTCCATCTCAGCTCAACAGGAGGGGAAGAAAAAGATAGCTGCCTAACTAATTCATTCTCTCCTCCTAGAAAGTGGAGCATTTGAGAATTAATATTCCAATGTTTAATATCACCTTATGGCAGGAAAAACAGCTGATGTATTAAATAAAAAGTTCCATTAACTTAATTTATCTGTATAAAAATACCTTAGGAACCATACCGATTATTGAATTGACTTTTAATGAAACCATAGCGGGTAGTGCATTATTTAATACAAGATTCAATTATTTTTATTGAACTCCTCTAGAACTGATTGCTATTTAAAACAATGATTACTGTAGGATTTAAAGGGCATTAAAAGCAGGACAGAAATTCTTCTTAGTGAAGATTTCCTTTATTCTTTTTAATGTAATTCCAAAGTCAATATCCCTTTTTCTGTTATCTTCCTTTCCATCTTCAGACTATAGAAAAATCCTAATTTTTAAGGGTATGCTTCCTAACAGTCTTAAAACACTGTGGCTTAAAACAGCCATTACTGTGGATTAATCTGCTATCCTTCCATCCTTGATTTGCCTACATTGCTATTTTTCATGGTTTCAGGATAATCTAGTTATTCATGTCTTTCAAGATGTGAAAAGGAATTTATTCCATTGACTGACATGCAGGAGAAAGAGCAGAGTGCTCAAGAAGAGACCAGGCACATTCTGGATCTCAAGATTTCAACATGCATTCTTCTCTGCTTAGCTCTCTGGCAAGTGAAAATAGGTTTGATGTGCCTTCTAAGGTACTTGAACCTAGGACCAAATTCCAGGCCTTCAACACAGCCCATTGTAGTCCAGAGATAAAAAGCACTTGTTTAAAATTATCACTGTAGGATAATTATCAAATTCTGATTTAGCTTAGGTGATGGAATGATTTGATTGCTTCCATTGGTCCTCTTTGAAAAGTGCTAAATCTGTTAACACAAATAGAGGGTAGTGTAGGCAATAATTACTAGTTCTACTTAACTATCTGGAAATGTCTTTTAACATTCTATCCTTTCCAAGAGTTTACCCACAGAAACTGTACATATTTAAAATGGTTTAATTATTTTGACATAAATAGAACAATAAAACTTTTACCACAACAAAATCAAAATACATTTATCATTCCCAGAAGTTTCTTCATGCCCTTCTGTAATTCCTCCCATTTTTAGTTTTTTTTCCTAATAGCACATACAATATCTATGTTTGAGGGCCATCCCTCAAAAATGAAAAATATTCTCTCCTGAGCTCTCTCATAGATCTATGGTCCTATTCCCTTCCCACTGCTGTAGTCTTTGTGCAGAGACTGAAGTATACATACTTATATATTTTTTCCTGTTAGTGGGAAAAACTGAGCATGTATAATTTCCTATAGATATATGAAGTCAACTTTTTTTCTCAGTTTAAAGAACTTTTGCAAGATGAAAATAAAATATTTTCTAATAAAAGCTATTGGTTTACAAATGTGGGACCCACAGATTAGATTCTTCCATAACTGCATCTGTCAAGACATGCTGTGGGTAGTCAAATGGTCATGTACTAAAGCATGAACTGCAGCGAGGCCAGAGAAAATGATGACTTTTGAGCCAAAATAACTGTGAAAAAATTTTAGGTCTGAGAAACCCAGCATTGCACAGATGAAAGAAAAACTCCATTTCTGTAGAATCCTGTCAGCAACTTTTGGCAGAATAGAATACAGGAAGTAACTTATTTTGCTTTCTTAAACCTATGGAACCCAAGTGTACTGGGGACATGATTCAGAAGCCATTTTTTTGAAGTGCTGTCTTAAGGCAACAGCCACAGAATGTTACTATTTAGTGGGTTCTGATATTTTATTTTAAAAATGCTGATGATTTATAGTATCAGATTAGTATTTTTGACCAAGGTAATATTTTATCATACTGATATACAAGAATCAAAGAGAATGAGACAATTTCAGCATTAAACAATCACATACATACATTGAAGTTGGGTATTTGAGATTACTTTTAACACATCAAAACTGGGCCATTTGTAATAAAAATCAGTGTCTAGCATTATCAGTACAAGGGACTGCAAAGAGACAAGAGTAGAAGTCTCTAAGTTGGAATGCTATGTAAGCTCTGTTTTTACAAAAACTACAGGCATTCAAAGACACCTACTGTTAGAGAGTCCTTACTGGCTGGATGAGCCTAGCAAGATGCCTGAAGATAGTAAGCTCTTAAGAGATCTTTTTGAAAGAAGGCACCTAATAGAACCATATAAACTTTGAAATGTAACTCTGAAACTAGCATCATCATCAACTGCAAAGGGCCTGGTACACACTAGAGAAAGCTGCAAAAATATTTGTTGAATTCTGAATGTAAAAATAACATTCTTACACTTTTTTAGTGAAAGAATGCCAGAGTTGCTTCTGTACAAATGCCTACAAAGGCATTTTTTTCTACTTGGCCCCTGGGAATAATGGCAAGAATCTGGCTTCATAAAAGTTGTCCCTAAATTTGTTTTTTTCCCCTAATGTTTAAAGTAGATCACAGGGGCTGTGGTTGTGGTTCAGTGGTAGAGTGCTTGCCTAGCATGCATGAGGCATTGTGTTCGATCCCCAGCACCACATAAAAAAATAAAAAATAAAGTAGACCACCAAAACAGACAAGAAGCAAACTAATGAATGAACACATGCTAATGCTGTGACTATAAAATTCCAAGTTTTATTTATTTATTTATTTATTTATTTATTTATTTATTTAGTGGCTCAGGAATTTCTTACTCTGTTAATGAAACAACTTAAAGATTAATAAATAAACACTGGCATATACCTGAATCAAAATTATTAACTTTTAAAGGTTAACTTTAAAGGTTAATTAACTTTTAAAGGTTAATGATCCTAGATTTAATACTCACTATTTGGGATATTCATATTCCTGAATAATTTCTTTTTTTTTTCCTGCTACAGGGATAGGTTTCTTATGTTCAGTTAGGTATATTCTTTCCCCTTTCAACACAAATCCAGTTCTCAGGATTCCTGAGCATCAAACATCTGGTTGGTTCATGCCTCCTACTCTAGGCTTGAATCCTAGGAATAAAGTAATGAGAATTTCTGAACTATTTGCTCACCTAGCCCCTAGAATATGAATATATACTTACAAGTGAACTACTAGAAGATGTGTATGCTTACCTTTATAACATGTCAAACTATTTCCCAAAGTGATTTTTTTTTTCAATTGAAATTTTCAGCAGAAGTTTTCTTCACAATCTTAGCAATAGTTGTTCCTTAAATTATTACTTTTTGCTTTCACTTAGAACTTTTTTCAGGAAAAAAAATGTAAATTAAACAACTCTTAACCATCTTTTCCTCTGGAGATGTCCCTAATTTTCCTTTGGGTGTGTATCTGATTTCTGAAATACATATGTCTGTGTCCCTGGAAACCAAAAGAAAAAACAAACTCTTTTTAAACCATGGAAAAATAGCAGAGATTTAGGCCAACATTTATGTACAAATGGTTGGCTTTTATAAAGACAATATGAAAGTAAAATTGAAAAGGAAGTATTGAAAAGCAAGACCATATAAGGTTACATTAGAGTCCTGGCAGAGTAAATCTAGAACTCCAGAAGACAAAACAAAAATGCGTGAACCCTATAAACCATCCTTAAAGTAGTGTGTTGCAAATTAAAGGTCCAATTAACCAGACCAAAACAAAGTTTTCTGAACTCTGTAGAACACAAGGCCAACATTATATCATTGCCTTCTTTTAACAGCTGATTTTAAATACCAGACACTTAAGAAGCTATAATTCCAGCAGTAGATTAATATCTGTATCCATATTAAAGTACTTACTTCTGAAGTTTCTCTACAGTGGTATGCAGGCTAATTAAGTCTGCAGCTGCCTTAACAATGGCTTGAAGGTGGTTTGCTGAAGAATTCAACAGAGAAATCTTGACGGAAAAGGAAAAACAAACAATCAAAACAGAACTTGTAGACAGGGTTCCCTTCACAAACTACATGGCTGATGAAGTCAAGATAACCTTTTATTTCACAGGTTTAAGGAAATTAAGGTACCTTGGATAGAGTTGAGATTCAGGAGGCAGCAATAATATGCCTCTTTCCCTGCCCAATTAAAATTAGTGTCAAACAGGGAAAGAGAAGTTATTATTATTTAGTCTAGTCCTGGCAGTTATAAGATCTAAAATCTTAAGTTACCCAAAAGATGCAGTGATTACAAACAATCCTCCAATAGTCAGACAAGAAGGAAGCTGATGACCAAGGACCACTTCAAGGTTTCTGTTTGGTAAAATATTAACATCCTCAGTTATTTAACTAACTTTTTTTCCCACTCCACGTGTGAACATATTTTAGAAAATAAAAGCCATCATTACAAAATATAATCTATAGGAATTATTTGAACAATTTGAACAGCACTTTCAACTACTTAGGGATTTGGGTTCATTCAATAATGTTTTCTATTATTTTATATGACATTTTAAATGGAATTACTAAAGTTTATTTTTGAATTGGTCATCACTGATACATTCAGACAAAATAATTTTACCTTGACTTATACATTCTGATTTTGTGGAATATGCTTGTTCTTGTCAATTTTCTTGTGAACTCTTAGAGAACTTTGATGTGTAGGATCAGGTCCTTTGAAAGTAAAGATGGTCTGGCTCTTCCTCTCAGACTTGGGTGCATTTAATGTGATTATTGTCTAATTACTCTAGCTAGAATTTTAAGTTCAATGGTAAATAGCAGTGGAAAAAATTGGTATCTTTGACCTGCTGCTGATTATGTGGAAGGTTTAAGGCTTTTGTGTCACTGAAATGTATACTTAAAATTGATTCAAAGGATAAATATTAAGAACATTTCACCACAAAAATATTTAATGATCAAACAGAACACATTATAAATGTAGTAGTAAATATAGATTCAAAGAAGTCAAATAATGTTGCCACATGAAAAAAGATAAAGGAGAAGTTTCCTGGCCTCAAAAATGCACCAGAGAATTGACATGCAATTATATAGTTCATTTTTTTAAGACCCATTTACAAATGAACTATTTCACATTGATTAGGTTGTTGTTAATTAGAAAATCAGGCTCTGCATTTTAATTTCATTTAGTTTTTATTCCTTTCCCTCCTTTATCCACTAGGAAATACATCTACCAGCAACATAGTCTATGCTTTAATCAACAACCTCCATCTACTCTATCCCTATATATATACAAAGAAAGCTCTATAGGTATTTCTTCAACACCACAAATGTACTGCCAGTTATTCTACATTATCCCGGTTCATTCCTGAGTTCCTCCACCATCCTGGTGGAGGAGTTTGAAAGTGAAAATGCAGCAGATGTGTCCCAGGGTATTACAATGTATGTATGATTGATTTTGTTGCATCATTCTTTTTCAATCAACTTTAGACATGAAAATTGGGCCATGAACATTTTAGATTATCTAAACAATTTCCTTTGTGAAAGAATATGGCCTTCTTCTCAACCAGCTTTTGCTTTGAGTTCTTCATCTTAGTGCAGTGATTGAGCAAAGGTCTTATTGAAAGACTAGATTTTTAAAACAGAAAAAAGTGTCATAGTATGTGGTAAAATTTTACGTAGCACCAACAAGATGTGAAGAAGTATTGATTGCATATTCTAAGTTATTCTTCCCAAATTCAAGACCTAGTAATTGTTCTTATGTATTGTTGAGAAACATCATGTGTACACACACACACACACACACACACACACACACACACACATGCATACACACACACACACACACATCAAAGGACTGAATTACACACATATACAGCTGGACATATGATCTTGATGTACTCAGTCTGATGTTGTCTAATCAAAATTTTATGTCATGGATACTGTTCTAGGTCACCACATTTAGATCTACACATTTCTACTTAGCAGGTATATATGAATCTTCTGAATAGCAAGCATAATTTATTAAATTTTTTGATCATATGAGAAATATTAACACATTATTCATTCATTTTGTAATATCAGGGCAAAGGCTGAAATTCTTGCTTTATAATTTATTGATTAGTCAAATTATCATCAGTCATGAGATTCTGTTTCTTATTCTGTAAGATAAAGGCTATTGTAGTATTACTCAATTTATAATGGGTACATGAAACCCAGATGGTACACAATAAATTGTATCCCTTATTTTTATAGGATAGTATTAAGTATTAATTACATCAGACATTTTGAGCAGTAAGTTCAAAAAATAAAAGAATACATAAATAAATGTTCATAAACAAAAAGTCTTTTCTTTTTACCTACCTTTTCCCCTTTATATTTTTTCATTTTTTTTCTATAGATCTAAGAATCATAATTTCCCTTTAGCTTAAATCATTTCATCCAGTATTTGTTTAATACAAGTTGGATCTCAAAAAGCATCTTAGATTTTTTTTTTTTGCCTGAAAGTGTTTTATTTATTCCTCATGGATATTTCCTCCTAGATGTAGAATTCTAGGTTGATGTGTACATTCAGCACTTTGAAAATGTGGTTCTATTGTTTTTTGGCCTTGCTGTATCTGATGTGAAGATGGTTGTCTTCTTATCTGTGTTCCATTGCAGATCATGTGTCTTTCCTTTTCTAGTTGTCTTTAAGATTTTGTTCTAATACTTGCCTTCAGACTTTGAATACAATGCACATAAGCATAATTTTCTTCAGATTTACTTGTTGGGGTTCATTGAGATTTTTGGATCTGTAGATTTCAGTTTTTGTTTAATGAGGTTAAAATGGGTCTTTATTTTTTTATGCTTATTATGATTCATTTTATCTCTTGCTTCCTATAGAGATTACAGTTGCACCATTATCAGATGCCTGATATTGCTCCATAGTCTTTAGGTATTCTACTTTCTTCACTTTATTCCTCATTTATTTTTCATTTTAGGAAATTTTTATTTACCTACCATCAACTTTACTGGTTCTTTCCTTTTATACTTGTCTTGAAGATTTAATTCCTAGGTGCTGCATCTATTCTGCTATTAAAATAATGGGAAGAATTCTTTATATCTTATATTTTCCAAGCACATATTTCATTTAGGTTATTTTTTAGTCTCTACTGTTCTGCTAAAGTTCCAATGTGCTGATTCACAATTGTCTACATTTTCAACCAGATCTTTCAGCATATTTATAATTTTTAAGAGAGACAGGGAGAGAGAGAGAGAGAGAGAGAGAGAGAGAGAGAGAGAGAGAGAGAGAGAATCCTTTTTTTAATTGTAGATGGACACAACATGATGCCTTTATTTGTATGTGGTGCTGAGAATTGAATACATGTCCTGCCCTGCTAGGTGAGCACTCTTCCACTGAGCCACAGTCTCAACCCCAGCATATTTATTACTGGAATTTTAAGGTCTTCATCAAATATTGCTGATGTCTGTATTTATTTATAGATTTCTATTGACTTCCTCTTATTTTGAATAGTAGTCACTTTTGCTTGCTTTTACTTTTTGTTATTGTCTATTTTTTGCCTAACATTGTGCCAAGATGAGTTCAAAGTGAAAATAGCCACGTATTCTTCCAGAAATGGGGGAGATTTTTGCTTTTTCATGCCAACTTCCTTAAAGGCAAATAATCATAAAATTCAACCCCTGTTTTTCAGAGAGATTTTCTTTCTGTTCTGTACTCAAACTCTTAGTTTTTGCCATTTCTGTGAGCTCCTGGGAAATGTATAATATTCTTTGGTCTTTTTAATTTGTTTTGTCTTCATCATACATGCTTTATATTCTTTATGCAGAGTTATAATTATAATTATATTATTCTGTCAATTTTCTTTCAAATATAAATCAAATACGACTAACAAAAAGAAGTGGAAGGATGATCCATTTCTTTTTGTTTGTCTTATTTGATTTCTTTTCTTGACAAAGCCCTACCCAACTTTCACATCTCAGGTCCTCTACCAGGGCCCAAATGATCTAACCCATCCCTTCCAGCACAAATTAGTTGCTTACACTTTGGAAATCCCTAGTATTTTATATGCTCTTTGATTTACTCAAAACATTCACCTATTACAGTTATTTATAAAATGACTGTCTCTGCTAATGTCTTGTTTTGTGTGACAAGAGAAATATATATCGGGTGAAAGAGAGTAAGAGACAGAGTGTGTGGGTGTAATACATAGCAGGCTTTCATATATTCTCTTAAACATACTGGTTGTATGATCCTCAGGGAAAATCATACCAGCCTAAGGCCTTTAATGCTCAGTAGAGCAGGCACCCAGGGCCTCAGCTGTGCAGTTCTGGAAAGAACAAGAGGAGTGACATCTGACAGGCCTTGATTGGTGATTTGTTCTTAGTACTCAAACACCAAAACTGCAGTTATTAAAACCAAATACCTAATAAGCTATTTGTGTGGGTAACATTAGATAAATGTAGAAATACTTTAAAAACTATTAAATATGAAACATGTATTTTGCTAGAGAACCAAAGTAATATAATTTGGAGAAAGAAAATCTCTATGATTCCTTGGAGAATTCTGAAAGAGTTTCTGATGACTGAGTTCTGACTCCACTAATTTTAGATATATGTAGCCTTTGAATATTTAAAATAGAATACTAATGCTAAAATTAAGTATTTTTCTTAACATGTTCATTTCCTAAGAATTTCTTTAGTTTTGCATTAAAATAAGCACTTTCTATCAAAATACTCTGGATTTATTATACACAGCTTTCCTCACTACTCAACTTGCACAGCTGTTTAAATCCTACTCTAGTAGCTCCTCCTGTGCTCACCCTGGTTGTGACTCTACATTTGCAGTGACAGTTGGGCTTCCATGACTGCTGGTTATTGGCAGTGCTTTCCATATTTATTCTCATAATTAATGCCCATTACATATTCATAACACTACAAAGGGAAGCATTCCTTAGCAAACTGTGGTAAACACAAAGAAGAAATACTAAATTTTAATACCATATCAGGAAATTATATGACAAAATACATAATCATCAGATGATTCTTGAGTATCCAGTGCATGACTTTCATCCTCTATAAACACCAAAAGCTGCAATTACACATGAAAAAATATTGTGAAATTATTTCCAATATTTTATTGAGAATGATTAACTCAGAATTTAGTAGCTCACTATGAAACACAATAAAATAATCTTTGTTATCTCATAACAAGTTAAGTATATAAAACCATCAAGCAGTAAGATCTCACACAACCGTATAAAAACATTAATGACAGGCCAACCTACTTTAGTTAGTATTTCATCCTTATTTGTAAATACATTTGTTAAAATCTCCTGCTTGGCCAAACTGCAGTCAATGTTCCCTCCATACCATAGTCCAAGGATTGCATGTCCACCACTGAGCCTCAGTGAAGAGAATTCTCCAGAAAGATCTTACACAGACCCGAGATATTAAGAGCATTTTATTTCTCCTTCCATGCATGTTGATTTTCTGAGGATGTTTAAATATCTGCCACTTCTTGAACCCTTTAAATCCGAAAATACAACCTGGCTCATTAGTTCAATCTAATTATAAAACTCAATGCTTCTATTTTTTTTCTTTCTCCATTACCCATCAGGACAAATTAGTTAGATGATGCTCTCTCAGAAAAAACTCAAAGGGTACAATTCAAATTCCTAACTTATGCTTTAAATTTTGACTGACAAGATAAAAAAGTGAAACTAGCTCCAGCTTAGACACATTTGTTTCCAGTTAGTTCACATCTCTCAACCTGAAAAATTCTTTAATACAAACAGAAAAAAGTTGTCTTTACCTATGCATGAAAATGAAAGCCAACACATATTTCATC
This sequence comes from Callospermophilus lateralis, assembly GCF_048772815.1. NCBI lineage: Eukaryota > Metazoa > Chordata > Mammalia > Rodentia > Sciuridae > Callospermophilus > Callospermophilus lateralis. The sequence continues at coordinate 10,889 of NW_027513684.1, forward strand.
TGTCTTTTAGTCAAACAATTATATTTTGAGGTGGTGGTGGAGGGGTACTGGGGATTTAACTCAGTAAGCACTCAAACACTGAAATATAGCCACAGCCCTATTTTGTATTTTATTTAGAGTCAGGATCTCACTGAGATGCTTAGCACTCACTTTTGTTGAGGCTGGCTTTGAACTCAAGACCCTCGTGCCTCAGCCTTCTGAGCTCCTGGGATTATAGGCATGTGGCACCATGTCCAGCTCAAATAATGATCTTAGAGAATAATATTAAACATTTTATTTAAAGTCAAGCATTTGAGGAAATATGCAAATTATATAATTTTAAAATTAACACATTAGCTGTCTCTATTCTGGGTATACAATAATATTCAAATATTCTTAGTGCCAGAAAGCTAAATGATGTATTTGAAATTTTATTTTAGTTTCTCTGAATTTTGCTTTATGTTATTTTACTATCAAAGATGTATAGATCATTCCTATGCTTGAGAGTGAGGCAACAGTTCAGCTTTTAAGAAGTCTGGATTATTAGACTTACTAATCAGTTTTGTGAACAAACTAGTCAAGGCAAGATTGGAAAAATAATTTTATTTTAACAGTATTAACTACAACTATAAAAATTTAGTAAAAGAATTAATAATCTGGAAAACTTTGCCAGTCTCCTGGGAGACTGGTCGAAAAGAATCTTTACACTTCTATAGTATATCAAGGGTCAGAAAGAACATTTACATTATATAGAGACTTTTTGAAAATATTCAGGTAGTTGGTTTTGAATGTCCTATTTAATGTCCATCTCGTTCCCTCATTTGTACAAGACCAGTCTATTGGTTTAAAGATAGATGTGACAAAAATAAACATGCAAACTCCTGCATCCTTTATTTATACATTTATTTTTGGACAAATGTAGAGAAATACTGGATGCTCTCAATGAGAAATAAAGCAATGAGAACATCGTCTTGCCCTCTGAATATTTTAAGGCATAAGAGATTTTAAAACATCTTGATACATATATTGATGAAAGTTATAATCATCTAAAACTGTACTTGGAATGGCACAGAAGAGCATGAAGACTAGCTCCTTTTAGGGAGTGATGTGTTAGGCTTTGAAATTTTTTTGTCTTATTTTTGCTTAACTCAGTCAGAACCAACATCTCTAATAGTCTTCCCAAATGCAAAACGTCCTTCACCTTTTTCTCATTTCAGATCTATCCATCAGCTAATGATGAAGTGTACTTAAAATAAGAATGCCATACTTTCAGACCTTTCCACCAGCTGATAATCACCATCAGGAGAATCAGAGTTTTGCTTACTTTCACATCTATCCTCAATCTGCTGGATTATGAATTTACTGTCAATGTGAAATGGGCCTGGCATTAAAACACTGACAAAGTAAAATACCAGTGGAGATCTTATCTACCTAACAAAGAGTAAATCCCCTCACCCCAATGAGTTTAACCACGAAACTTTTTTTTTAAAGAGAGAGAGAGAGTGTGTGTGTGTGTGTGTGTGTGTGAGAGAGAGAGAGAGAGAGAGAGAGAGAGAGAGAGAATTTTTTTAATATTCATTTTTAGTTATTGGTGGGCACAACATCTTTGTTTGTATGTGGTGCTGAGAATCGAACCCGGGCCGCACGCATGCCAGGTGAGTGCGCTACCGCTTGAGCCACATCCCCAGCCCCCAAACCACGAAACTTTTTACAGAGCTTAACAACAATATATTTGCGCTAAACACAAGTTTCCAGACAAGGATTTAAAAAAAATAATTAAATAGAGTTGACAGTTGCAAACCATTTTTATTCTATTGTAAAGGATGGATTTGTTAATTGAAGAGCTACAGAGAATTAAGATCTGTTCTCTCACAAAAATAATTCATTCAATAAATACTGAGTATTTATTATGAAACAAGAATACGTTCACTAAGAGATCTGGGCAAACATCATTTTAATAATAAATATGTTCCAAACGGAGAAGTTTAACATGTGAATATTAAATCAGGCCCATCCGTAATTCTAATTCTTCTTTTCAGCAGAGAATATGCATGTTGTCCAAGACCTGAGCTGAGTTTCCCTCTTGCCTCTTCTGGACTTTTGTTTCTATTTCTCTTTTCTGTGTAATTCATTTCCAGAAACAACCTTCTACACTTTTTGCTTATGTCTAAACATAACTGGATATGCCTCTAAATTCCTGCCCCAATAGAGAAATTATTCCTGACATTTACATACTATTTTCTTAAATTTGCTAACCTGATTCCACAACTTGATAAAAGGCAAGTTGACTGTCTGTAGGTCCTGTTGTAACTTTCTGGAACAGACGGTCTGACCCTGTATTTTATACGTGGCCAGTCCATACCACTCAGTTTCAAAGAAGGCCCTAGGCTGTAATAACATGCAATAACTATTATAGATCATTATAGCTGGGGAGGCTTGAATTCAAAGGAGCTTCACCAATCTGTACCATTTAGAGATCAATAATTTTTAAATATTTATTTTTTTAGTTGTACACAATACCTTTATTTTGTTTATTCTTATGTGGTGCTGAGTATCAAAACCAAGGTCTTGCTCATGCTAGGTGAGTTCTGTATCTCTGAGCCACAAAACTAGCCCTAGAGATGAATTTTTAGTAGCCTATTGATTGGTTGCATTCTCCATTATTATTAAAAAAACTACCAAATAATTAAAATTGTTCAATGAGCCCAGTTTTCTTCTCCTTTGACTCTATTTCAATTGTGGCCTTCTTCATCGTTGCACAGTTTCCAGTGTCCAAGGTCCAGAACCATATACCAGCAGTCCAAAGAACTGACCACTGTACCCCCATACTCTCTCCCCCTTGATTACTGTCTTCATAAGTACCCAAATTTTTTACATTACTTCTCCTTCCTCAACTCCAGTTTCCTAGGAGTGATGAAGTACAAAAACTATGAAATATGAGTGTTATTATTAAGATTGTCAGCAGAGTTATTTGGACACAGGTGTGAGGAGAGAGTTACTATTTAGAACTGACCTTATTGGGTAATCCAGATGTTCAGTCTAATGTATACCTCAAGACCATTTTTCAAAATTGCATTTTTAGTGACCAGACCTATAGGAACAGTGGAATCTCTGACCAACCTAGGTTATAGGGTACCTTTTCTGCCATGACTCAGCTGAACCTGCAGATATTGACACTCAATATGTTGGAGACACTGCCACAGCTATTGAAGAAATCAGCTAGGAATCCAGGCCCAACTTAGATAGCTATTTATGAGAGGGTCCCTGTAGTATGACCATGAAGAACATTACAGCTGAGAACACACCTCAGTTCCTCATGTAACATGCTTTATTTCAGAGTCCCTAATATGTCTTGATTTTGTTTTCTATTCTTTAATGTGTAATCCACATTTGGGAACATTTTACTGATGCAATATGAAGAATTCTGAAGTCAGTTTCAGAAGCACATCACTATGGAGAAAGAGCATACTGAAAAATAATTATATTTTTCTTAGGTTGCATGCTTGAGCAGAAAGACTCAGGGTATTTACAATGGATTCCTGTCTTCATATGAGTAAACATATCTCTTTTAACAGATTGAATTTTTCCTTCTCTGAAAGTTTTCCAAATCTCATCAATGCTGACACAATGGTTTTATCATTTGTAGTAATCTTGGCATTCGCTGTAATGTTGTGTCACAAAGAAAATCAATGAGGAGAAATTAGCTGCCATGATCAAAATCAAATATAGGAACTCCTCCATTTTCTCTCCACCAAGATAAAGCAGAGAGATGTCAAATGGACACACCCATGCCCGATTTGGCTATGCCAATTTGAAGCAGAATTTTGTTCTTTAGGAGTTATTTGCTAAAGTGTAATTCCATTTTCAATTGTATATGGGTTTGAAATTATATACTGTGCTAGTTTTACGTGAATATGCCTTTTAGATAAAGTGTAAGGTTTGCCTCTCAGTGCCTTAGTTATAGATTCAGAGTGTAAATCTTAACTATTAAGAAAACACAGAAGGGGGAAATAAATGTAAATGCACTTAAAAATATAACAAAATGAAAGATCACTTAGATTAGAACATTAGAAAATTTTGTGATATTTTAAAATTTAATGTGATTAAGGCTGAAGGAGAAACACAGTGAGCAGGAAGTCATTAATTAGCTTTAATGCCTATGTGACCTTTAGTATTGTGATCCCTATATCTTGAATACCAGTAAACATCAGAGTTTCCCAGTAAGAGATGCATATTGGAGATGTAATAAGGCCTTGAAATTTTTATATGATCATGTATGCTCATGAGCATATAAGAAGGAAAGTAAGAGAAATTTTGACTCTAAAACTTCATATGTTAAAAGTAATAAGCTTTGCTTTAGAGATTTTTTCCTGAAGTTTTCTAACACATTTTAAACACATGAATTATGAAGATATCTCTTTAGCCTGTCAATCATTTGACCTAATGAGTCCAAGAGACAACAGCAAATTTGAATTTTTGGATCCAATAAACAGTCCAAAGTCCAATTCAAAACTGCTCTGGTTGTTATATTAAATCCAGAGAAGAGAGTTTTTGGATTAGTACCATCTAGCAGATATCTGGAACCTTGACCTCTATTTTCAGATCTCATATTCAGACACCCTGTGTTGTCTTGATGAACACTTTGGCCCCTCACATCCATTCTGCAGCTTCCTCCTCCTCACTTTAATGGTATGCTCAGGCCCTATGAGAAAGCTGTCAGCAACCACAACCCCCAAGTTTACCAACACTGTCAGAGGAGGGGATTCAAAACCCTGGAAGAAACACAAAAATAGTGTCCAAATTTACATTGTAAACAGTGTGGTGTCATTTGTTTATTTGAAGAGTTCTAGAGTAAGCAATGGTCAGAAAAAATATGCCCTGTGAGTGTTTCATGTGTTGGCCTAGAATTGGAAATTCCATGAGAGGTCACTTTCTTGGGATCATCTTTAATGATAAAGTTAAAAAAATGGGTAGAGAAAAAAGTTCTGACAAACATGGACAAACAGAAACACTCATTTCAGAGTTATATTTTGAGAAATTTAATTTGCTGGGAAAAAGAACAAGGCACAAAGATATTAATCCAAATTGCTGCCAAAAGGAATATGTTCATCCTGTAAAAAATAACTGTCTATTACTTTGAGGTTTTGGAATATTAAGAATTTGAAGGTGGAGGTTAAAAGAACAGTATACAGAGAAAATATTTGAACACAATTGACATGAAGGAAATTGATAAAGCCTTCCCACCTTTAATCACAATAAGGTTGAGTGGTTATTCCCTGGCAGTTTCTGGAATGGTGATAGGACCCATGAACCAGTAAAACAGTTGATACCAAAGAACAAATAAAACTGTATGGTCTATGGTGACCAACAGAATTGAAGACACAGAAACAAACGCCAGTGACTTGGGAAGCTAATGTGGGAAGATAAAAATAGACTAGAGATGAGCTCAGCAGTAGAGCTCCCTGAAGTTTAATCCACAGAACAAGAAACTGTGTAATCTCTAGCTATATAATACTGTGCTGGGGCAGGTTGGTAATGGTCTAGTGAGAGCAATACAGGACACACAGCTCTGTCTCCTGTGAGGAAAGCAGGAGTATAGCCTGCAGTCCTATTTTGCAACACTTTGGACAAACTTTTTATTGTTACAACAAATTCAAATTTTCTGATGTCTCTTGGACTCATCAGGTCAAATGATTGACAAGCTCAAAAGATATCTTTATAATTTGTGTTTAAAATATGCTGGAAAACTTCAGGAAAAACACCCCAAACAAACCTTATTACCTTTTAAAGTATGAAGCTTAAGAGTCATAATTTCTCTCACTTTTCTTCTTATATGCTCTTGAATTCACATGTGCACAGAGATAAAAATTCATTTTTCATATAATTATTATTTTCAATATCTTCCAAACTTATATTCACAAAATGCCATATCATTGTTCCTTAAAATTGAAATGTAATCACCCTAACAATATTTACTTTTTGAAATTTATTTTTAATTAGTCCTAATCAGTTATACATGACAGCAGAAAACGTTTTGATTCATTGTACATCAATGGAGCACAATTTTTCATTTCTCTCCTTGTACATGATATAGAGTCACATCACATGTGCAGTCATACACCTACATAGTGTAATGATGTTCATCCCATTCCACCATCTTTTCTAGCCCCATGCACACTCCCTTTTCCCCCCTCCCCTTGGCCCAATCAAAGTTCCTCCATTTTCCCGTGCATATCCCCCTTTATGCATCATCTAAAAAACAATCTTGGGAACTAACTTAACAAAAGAGGTGAAACACTTCTACAATGAAAACTACAGAACTAAAGAAAAAATTAGAAGAAAACCTTAGAGATGTAAAGATAGATAGGCAGAACTAACAAAATGGTCATAATACCCAAAGGTTTATACAGATTCAATGTGATTCCAATTAAAATCCCAACATCATTCCTGATAGAAATAGAAAAAACAATCATGAAATTCATCTGTAAAAATTAGATCCAGAATAGCTAACACAATCCTTAGCAAGAAAAATGAAGCAGGGGGCATCACAATACCACACCTTAAACTATACTACAAACCTGAAATAACAAAAACAGTTTGGTATTGGCAACAAAATAGACATCTAGAACAATGGCACAGAATTGAAGACACAGAAACAAACGCACATCAATATAGTTCTTTCATACTATACAAAGGTGCCGAAAACATGCATTGGAGAAAAGATACCATCTTCAATAAATGGTGCCAGGAAAACTAAAAATCCATGTGTAGCAAAATGAAATTCAACCCCTATCTCTCACCATGCACAAAATTCAACTCAAAATGGATCAAAGACATAGGAATTAGACCACAGACCCTCCACTTGATACAGGAAAAAGCAGGCCCAAATCTTCATCTTGTCAGATTAGGCACTGACTTCCTTAACAAGACTCCTAAAGCACAAGAAATAAAATTAAAAATCAATAAATGGGATGTATTCAAACTAAAAAAGCTTCTTCTTAGGAAAAGAATCAATGAGGTAAAGAGAATCTATTTTGGGGAGCAAATTTTTGCCACAGCACATCATTTAGAGCACTAATCTCCAGGATATACAAGGGATACAAAAAAAACACCAAAAAAAATCAAATCAATAAGTGATCTAAGGAGCTTAACAGATACTTCTCAGAAGAAGATACACAATAAATAAATACATGAAGAAATTTTCTACATCTCTAATAATTAGAGAAATGCAAATCAAAACTACTCTAAGATTTCATCTCACACCAGTCAGAATGGTAGTTATCAAGAACAGGAACAATAAGTATTGACAAGGATGTAAGGGGAAAGGCACAATTTTACATTGCTGGTGGGACAGCAAATTGGTGCAACCACTCTGAAAAGCAGTATAGAGGTTGCTTAGAAAACTTAGTTTGGAACCACCGTTTAACCCAGCTATCCTACTCCTTATCTATACCAAAAGGATTAAAAACGGCATACTACAGTGATGCTGCCACTTCAATGTTTATAGCTGCACAGTTCATAAAAGCTAAACTGTGGAATCAACCTAGATGTCTTTCAATAGATCAATGGACAAAGAAACTGTGTATATATTAACAATGATTATTTATTGTCTTGACAGTACAAAATATCACATTATGGATATATGCAAATAAAAAATAGCATGAAATGATTTCCAGGAAAATCAAAGTTTCAAATTTGAGTCAGAAACAAAATCTATATTTTTTATTTTAAATTGATATATACATGGTAGAATTTGCTGCCAATAGGACACTCTATAAGGAACAGAAAACACTGAGTGCAATTTTAAAAGTAAAGGAGCTTACCAGAAAGAAACAGACAACTTCCAAATGCCTAGTCTATTAGTTAACAGCTATTAATTTCAAGGAGAATCTATAAACACAGGCATTCATTCACATCTTTATTGAGTGTTTTCTGGAGATCACATCAAGTGACAATACTCCTGGAAGCATTGGAGAAAACATTTTATCACACTCTAAAGCACTGGGCATTACTATTAATAACTAGATTTTTGGTACTTTTTTAACTTTATTTACTTTAAATATATTTAGCTATAGTTGGACACAATACTTTTATTTTATTTATTTATTTTTAGATGATGCTGAACATCTAACAGCACCTCGCACATGGTAGACTAGCATTCTAATGTTGAGCCAAAACCCCAGCCCCTTTGTTGTTTTTTAATTAGAGAAAAATCATATAACTGCATATAATATTTTTTACCTCAGGTTTTACTGAACATAAATAAAGTGGAAGGGAAGAGGGATACTGTAATAAAGTCAGGAAGCCAAAGAACAAAAGGCTTCCGTCTACAGAGACTCAAGGGGTACACTTCCCCTTCTGTGAATCCATGATTTGGAAATCTCAAATTCCCCACCAGAATTCCCACTATTGTTTCTTTTCAAAGAACTTTGAATCCCTCAATTTTATCCCAATTCCTTCCCTCTTTTCTTTCTCCTTTCTCTCTCTCCTCCTCCCTCTTTCAACACCAAGTGAATATTATATGTTACCATATAAATTCCCATAGGTAGGGATTTTTGTCTTTCATTCATGGATGTGTTATAAGTCCTTAGTATTGAACATGTACAGGAGACACAGTAAAATGCTAAAGTTTCTAGTATTAACATTAATAAAGAAAAAGAGGTGGAGTGGGCCTGGTCCCTAGATCTGTCAGTATCCCAGACCCAAGAGTATAAGTAACTAAATAATAATTATGATTGGAGACTAATCATAGGATTTTGTCTTTTTTTTCTTTTGGTATGGGGTACTATGGGAATATTAGAACAAATCACAGGCATTTATGTCTGTGTGTGTGTGTGTGTGTGTGTGTGTGTGTGTGTGTATATATATTATTTTCATAACTTAATACAGCCTATCAACAGAGTCAACTTTAGATTTAAATGAAGAAAAAGTAAATCACTATTGCCAAGGTCAAGCCCCAGTAGGGATCAAGGGATCCTGAGGGACGAGTGGTGTCTGGTGCTGAAGGATAAGTAGCGTCCATGAAAGAAAAGGCGACAGGATGATGGTTTCAAGTTATGAGCAGCCTTCAGAAAGATCTGCTGCCCTTAGAGGGCCTTTATTATTTTTTTGTTTGTTTGTTTTACAGGTTTTTTTTCTTTTGGTAGTTAATGGTTAGCATCAAAACTTCTTTGGTTTACATAACTTTCAAGAGTTACAATCTTGTCAAACATATATTAATTATCAAAGAAATTAAGCACATTATATAAAATTTTTCCTGTAACTTTGCCAATCATGATTAATCTTTTACATTTTCACCTCAGTCCCTAGGGGCTTGAATACAAAACTTGACTACCTGTCTCTTGACCTATTATTATCTTTTAACTTTAAATCATACCTATAATTATTCCATTGACCTTTAAATTTAAAATGTACTTATAATTATTGGTAAGCTTTCTTACTTCTAAAGTTTCAATAAATAACACTAAAACAGTGAAAGCCTATTTCTTAGAAGCCTATTACTCTGAACTGTCTCAAAAATATATCTATATTAATTTTACATTATTTTGTTTTTAATTTCCAACTAATTTCCTTTGTTCATATGACCTATTTAACCACTTTCTTAAAAGAGTTTCTTTGATCATTGTTCAAAGTACACCAATCCTCATGTCTGTGATCTTTAATTAAAAGGCAGGCTCTGCCTCTCAATCATTTGTCATTTTTATTAACTATTTTTTTCCTACTTTCTTTTTTTAATTTATTTTTTAGTTTTCAGCAGACACAACATCTTTATTTGTATGTGGTGCTGTGAATCAAACACAGGCCGCACGCATGCCAGGTGAGCCTGCTACCACTTGAACCACATCTCCAGCACTTGTTTCCTATTTTCATCATGAATTCCTGTGTAAAGTAAGAGAGTATGCTAGTTGGAGAAATATATGTTACAAAAGTGTGACTTTAGGATTGGGGGGTTAGAGTAAATTGTTAATTTTTTCTCAGGAAACTTGATTTGAAATCTTTTCCCCATAAACTTCTTGAGAAATAAAACTATTTTGTGTCCTCAGAGATATTGAAACACATCTCAGGGCATGTCTTAATTGTACCCTTAGTCTCATTCTGGGAGTTTTCCTGCAATCTCAAGTAACACATACTTTTATTATTGATTGATGTATACCCTTTTATTTATATCATGAGTATCATAAACAAAACACTTAACATTCCTTATGGTTCCAGATTCCATATGGTTCTGCTCTGCCACAGCATCCCGCAGTGTGACTGTGTCACTGGGTTCAGGAACACTTCACAACACTATCTATAAGTCACCATATGACTTCATATGACTTCTGTGAACCTTGTGATTGAATCTTGGCACCCAGTCTATAGTATTGGAATAGTTATATATCACTGGATATTAAGTCATTGTATAACTTATCGGCACATTTGAACCCTGAGCCAAATCCCCATCCCTATTTTATATTTTATTTAAAGAAAGAGTCTCACTAAGTTTCTTAGCACCTGATATTCACTGAAGCTGGAATTGAACTCATGATCCTCCTGCTTCAGCCTGACAAAATACTGGGATTGATTTCAGCGTGCACCACTGCACTCGGTTCTGTTCACATATTTAATGCCAGCATTCCCTCTCTGCATTGTCAACTATTTTATTTTTTCTATTCAACATTTCAAATGAATGCAGTATTTCTAATTTTTTTGAAAAGAACTTCATTGCAGTTTAAAGATTTTGCTTTCTCTTTGTGAGCATTTTACATGAGAGAAAAGAAGACAAGTAACTTGAAAATTTAAAAAATAAAAACAATGTCTGTCTCCTCCCTCTGTCTTCCCAGGCACATTCACCTTATCAAAATGTCTGATTTAAAATTTTTCTTTTATTACATTCCTGTGTGATGCATCCTCATTCTAACCTCCCATATTGTGTTAAATGGGGGTTTCATAACTGCCTGATAAAATTGTGAAGAGATATCATATCTAAAGTCTGTTGAAGTGTCTAGTGAATATCGTTCTTTTTTTTTCTTCTAGAGAGCAGGAAAAAGTATGAAGTTAAGGCACTCAAGTAAGTCTCTGAGAACCCTTCAGATGTCAATGATCTTTTAGTTATACAGGGCTGGGACCCTCTGGGAAACTGAGGTACTGTGAAGACCATGCCCCTTAAAATGCAGATTTTTTTCAATGAAGACCTAAAGTTCTCAAACTTATCGATCAGAGTAGCAACCAATTAGTTTATTAGAAGTGATATGAAAGAGGAAAAAGATGACACTCTGAAGAGAGAGAATTTTCTGTCTGAAAAGAGAACATGTCTCTCTTGCAGGCTCTCTTGCATTCCAGTTTTCTTGGAGATCTAAACAGAGATTCCAAAGGGTCCTTCCCAGGTACAGTTCTTGATTTTGTACTGATAGTTAGAATAACATAAAACTTTCAAGTATTCACTGCCATGACAACTTTAGGTTAATTAGATTCATGCTCACCATTTCTAAATTAACTCATAAGCAAAATTGTTGCAGATTTTTTTGGTTATTAAGAATTACCCTTGTTTCTCTGATTTTCAGAATCTGATCTTTAGCAGAGTCACAAAATTCTCCTGTTTAGAGTAACATAGGTTGCTCTTATAAACATTATTTTGAAACTGCATTTCTCCTGCAGATAACAGTTTGTTAAGAAATGTGACATATCCTGTCCAGCTAAGCCAGAAAGGATGCAAGTAAATTGCTTCATAGAAAATAAAGAATGGGGCCTATTCATTTCTTTCTTTATTTGTTTGTTTGATTATGGTATTGTGTGTTGAATCCAGAGCTAGTCTACCACTGAGCTACATCGCCAGCCCTATATTTATATTTTATTTAGAGACAAGGTCTCACTGATTTTGTTAGTGTCTCTTGGAGAAGTTACTAAGACTCGCTCTAAGTTCATAATTCTCCTGTCTCACCCTCCCAAGCTACTACAAATACAGGCATGTGGCACCATTACCAACCTACCATTTATCTAAAAAAAGTACTTCATTTTTTTTACCAGGTTCTGTAAATAATACTATAATGAAAATAGACATGCAGTGGTTCTATGATGTAATAACTCCAGTATTTTTTTAGATTCATACCCAGAATAACTTCTAGTGGAACATAAGACTTTTTTAATTTTAACTTTCTGAAGAACCTTAATACCATTTTCAAAAATAGCTTTATTCAATTGATATTCTCACCAATATTTTTTTTTTCAACTGAGTCTTTTTATATGATGCTTGCATGCTCTGGAGTACCTATTATCTTTCAGATTTTTATATTTTAGTTCTTAATATTTGATTTACGTTTTGTTAGTCATAGATAGACAACTTACTTTTATTTTATTTATTCATTTTTATGTGGTACTGATTCTTAAATATAGTGCCTGTGATGTGCTGTGCAAGCACTCTACAACTAAGCCAGAACTCTATCCCCAGTCTTTGAGATTTTAAGCATAGGCATTCTGACAACACTGCACAAAGTGCAGGATATTTTTCATTTGACTGATACTTTAAATTACTGATGCAAATGTGTTATATTCCAGGCTTTCAAGTAGCCAGAGGAAGAGTGTCCTGTAAATATTTTCTGTGATGAAATGAAGCAAGAATCTGCGATTTGTAAACTTTGTTAACACTACTGCTGAAAATTTTTGTCTTTGGAAGTGTTACAAACAATGCAAATCCAATGGCTTGAAATATATCAAGATTTGCCCATGCTCATCTCTATTGCTTTTAGCAATTGAAAGTTTAAGATAAACTCCCTTGAACAGAAGTTGCTAATGTTAGACATTCAGTGCATGGAGAAACTTATTCTGAAAACCTACTGTTAGGCCTGGAATTATTACTGGTGTAAACAAGGGTAGGTCAGGTCTCAGAAAGTGCTCAAATCTTACTGAGTCCATCAGGAGATTGATTAATTTTCCCCTTTTGTACCCTTTATTGAATCAAAAGTGAAGTAATTCTTCCAACAAGAGAAGTTAGTAAAACCACTGGTAAATCTCTTTTTGGGACAAACTGACACCTTTGAGATGTAATTTTTCTGCCCTGACTTCAGGTTGTGAAACAAATCAAAAGACTTACTTGGTCATAGAAGAAAACCACTTTGTAATTTTCACACTTACATTTCACTCCTTCTTTAACCAGTGGATAAGTTAAGATAAAAATTACAGAAAATCTTAAAGTCAGTTTATATATTATCTCAATCTCCCCTTATTTAAGGTGCCTTCAAACTTGTAGGAATATTTCTCAAATATGTGGCACTTCAGTAAACAACTCAAATGCCCACGTGTACCCTAGCTTTTTCTACTCATTTGATTGTAGATATTCTTTCACTTGTCCAATGTATGTAAATCTCAGAACTCATTTATGACTTTGTCAAAGTAACATACATAACATGAGTAAATGTGTATTAATATATCAGTAAAGAAAGGGTGGGTTAAAAGCCTTCTATTTTGCTATATTTCTGTTATGGTCCAGCTGTGACGTGTTCCCCAAAAGCTCATATGTGAGACAATGCAGGAAGGTTTGGAGGAGAAATGATTGGGTCATATCTTTAAAGTCATCAGTGAATTAATCCCTGAATGAATTAACTATGTGGTAACTGAATTGATAGTGTGTGGCTGAAAAAAGTGAGAATTGGGGATAGAGCTTTGGAATCTAAATTTGTATATTCTCCCCAAAATGAATCTGTCTCTTTACTGTTATCACTATGTCAGTTGATTCCCTCTACCACACCCTTTTGCCATAAAGTTCTGCCTCACCTTGAGCCCTGAGAAATGGAGCAGTATTCTATAGGCTAAGACTTTTGAAACCCTAAGGCTGCAAATAAACTTTTATTCCTCTACAATTTCTCTGGTCAATTTGTTAGTCACATTGTTGAAAAAGGCAACTAAAACAACTTCTAACTTGATCTCTCCTTAATATCTGAGCTTTGTGATGATTTTGAACCCAGTACCTTACATATTCTGCAAACAAACGCTCAGGAAAATGTGACCCATCTAACTTTAGATTGTATTGTATTATCCATTTACTTCTAGCCTTATTTTTGATACGAATAGGCTTAGTCCATTTTATTTATCTTAAAAATACAAAAAATTACATGCATATGGATTCATCTTTGTGTTTGGTTCATACTATGACTCCTTGGATTTCAGTATTGTATTATACATTTATTATATACATCAGTGTCTCTTAATGATACTAATAGTTCATTTGATTCTCTGAAGCATAGGTTTTGAAGGTATTTCATATATACTTTTCATTCCATGTAATTTTTTTTCTTTAGTCTCTTTTTTTTAATAGAGAAGCATGCTGAAATTTCTTTGTTAATGTTTTCTTTCTTAGTTGTAATCATAATAACTTTATTTTATTTATTTACTTTTAGGTGATGCTGATGATTGAACCCAGTGCCTCACATGTGCTAGGTAAGCACTCTACCATAACCCCAGTCCTACATGCTAAAATATTGATGAAAATGTTACAGATTTCATTCAAGGAAAATTGTTTTCTTTGTAATGATGTGTAGTATCTAAACACATGTGTGTAATTGTTTTTTTAATGTCCTAATTCAAATTTTATTTACCAGTAAATTCTACATATTTCCCTTTAAAATGTATATGCAATGTGTGAAGTAGTATCCAAATGTTACCTTTATATAATACTGATGTGGTGTTTTTTACTGTTTGTTAGGCTGAATGTAGTGTGGCAAAAAATGTGTCTTGACAGTAGAAACCACTTTACTCACACTTTATTATTTTTACATTTCTTATGTGCACATTATATTTTCTTTCACCTTACAGATTTCAACTGTATGGACCATGCAGCTCTTCTTTTATATATTATTATGGTTTTTAAGAGCAGTCATATTTATAAGTTAATGTTACTGGTGGGGAAGTGTCATGTCCTTTAATAGGCACACATTTTTTTACAAAAAGATAGCCACTTATAATTAATCTGTAGTTCATGAGAACTTTTCACTCCACATCTTCATGAATACTGTTTAATTTTATGTATTTGGTTATATTTTATTTTTTATGAGTACTGAACCCTTAGATATCACCTGTATAAAGAGAATATTAAAGTTACTTGACTGTTCTTCTCTTGATGTCCTTGTCTTTTTCTTCCTGAATGTATTTATTCATGCATCAGGCAATTTATCTTACCTGTTACTTTGTACCATTTAATGGTATAACTTCATTTATTGATTATTTTAATGCCCAATTTATTAATTTGTTTAACATTTTGCTTTGTGCAACTTTGAAAAGAAATAAGTTTCCCATTGCTGTGTGCTTCTTATGACTGAAATCAAGGGTGCATTTTCATTCAAAACTAGACTCTAGTCTTAATATTATATGAGACAGAGTCTCAATAAGTTGTTAATCATCTCTGTGAAATTTCTTTTATTATTATTATTATTATTATTATTATTATTGTTATTATTTATATGAGGCAGTGGAATGCATTATAATTTTTATTACACATGTAGGGCACATTCTTTATGTCTCTTGCTGTATACAAAATATATTCACATCAATTTGTGTCTTCATAAATGTACTTTAGATAATGGTTTTCATCAGATTCCACCATAATTGCAAACCCTCTGCCACCTCTCTCCTCCCCTACCCTGCTACCCTATCTAAAGTTTGTCTATCCCTCTCATGTCCCTCCCTACACCACTATGAATCAGTCTCCTTGTATTAAAGAAAACATTCAGCATTTGTTTCTGGGGGATTGGTTTTGTCATAACTTCTTAAGCAGTTGATATTATGAGCAGTGCCAACACATTCACAATAAAACTTACTTTTTCTTATAGTAACTATTGAATGTTTTATAGTTACATATTGACTATCTTTGAAAGACTTATTATGTTGCACTAAGCAAGATTAAAATCACTTTGTGTGTGTGTGTGTGTGTGTGTGTGTGACACAGATACCCCATAGATATGAAACTTTATTTAGAAAGGATGGCAATTTTCTACTCCTCAGCAGTGGAAACTTTCATTTTTCATTGTCTAATTGTAAAGGTTTTTTTTTTTTTTTTAAGATTCTGTTTTAGGGATGGGATTATGGCTCAATAGTAGGGTGCTCACTTAGTACATGAGAGGCATTGGGTTTGATCCTCAGCACCACATTAAAATAAAATAATAATAATAATAAATGATATTGTGTCCACTAACAACTAAAAAAAATTAAAATTCTCTTTTTGGTACACTGATCTCTCTAAGTTTATACCATACAATAATGTGTTGCATAGTGATCTTTTAGTCAGTGATGGAATTTATGTACAAAACAACTACAATATATAGCCTAAGATTGTAGTAGTATACAATCTAAATGTCAGTATACAGTATGATATTTGCAACAATGGCAAAGTCATTTTGAGTGCATTTCTTAGAGTGTATGCCTGTCTTTTAATGAGGCATTTTTATACACATACTATACAAGAACTGATATAATTTTTGTATGGCTGTTTTATCTCAGATTTACCAAAGCATGCTTGAAATTTTATTTGTCTATCAAAGATCAAGAATTTGACACCACTGACACATTAATGGCCATTAACGGAGATTAGTTTATTTTGAATATTATATAATTGTTGTTGTTGTTATTATTATTATTCTATTGTATTGAACTCAAGGGCACTGAACTCCTGAGCAACATTGCCAGCCTTCATTTGCATTTTATTTAGATATAGGCTTTCAGTGAGTTGCTTAGCACCTCCCTTTTGCTGAGGCTGAGTTTCAAATTATGATCCTTCTGCCTCTCCTTCCTTGTTAGTTTCACAAGATTCTTACCTGCTTTTTTCTTTGACATCACATGCCTGCTATCCTCTCATGCTGTTCATTGCTGGACTCAGTAGTTTTAGATATTCTCCTTTTCACATTTTGACACCATTGTTGGCAGATCCAAGATCTTTAATTAGATAGTCCTTAATACACAGTTTCTCATTTTGACTCCTTGGTGTTCATGCTCATGAAGAACTTGAAAAGTGTTCAACAGGTATCTATAAATGGTATAAAATGTGAAGAAAAAAAATCTATATAAAAAGTTAAAACATACTGACATTTTTCTTTGGATAAATAATAAATTGTGAATTAAGGTAGCACCAGCACTATCTTATGGAGAAAAGTAAGCATCTTCCAAGAAAGATAAGAAAAAAATAATGAGAGAAACAATAGAATAAAAATACATTTTTACTTTGAGGAATTGATTTTTGAGAACTTTCCAGCTAAATCTGGCACATGATTTTATAGGGGTAAGAGACACCCATGAAATTGATGCCTCACAAGTATCTAAACAACCGCATGGAAAGGAAACCGTTGACAGTAATACCTATAAAGCATGAGAATGAATCAAAGAAGGGTGATGAATACTCCTCTGTAAAAGTGCTTATAAAATATAATTTTTCATTAAATCCTAATGTAAATGATTATTTGGGTGCATAGTGACTAGATAGTACTTTTTTCAGATGTACAAAAAGGGTAAGATGCTGATTAAAGTCACATCTTCTAGCTAGAATCATATGGTAGAGAACATAATTAATTTATAGAAAGAATGCTGTTTTATTTTTGGTCCTATTATTTATTTGTATTTGAACTTAATCTTCCACTAATGTGATATGCAACTCAAAATAATACAGTTATTTCTCTGAGACCCTCATTTCTTGACTACAGAATGACAAAATTTAGATTATGCCATTTCTTATATTCTTTATACCAAAAATCAGAGGACTAAAGGTTACTTTAACTATACTTGGAGTTGGGGTTTTGGCTCAGAGAAAGAGCACTCACCTAGCATGTATGAGGAATGCAGTTTAATTTTCAACTCCATACAAAAATAAATAAATAAATAAATGTATTTTGTCCACCTACAACTAAATAATAAATGTTAAAAATTACTGACTGATCTTTACTCAGACAGTAACATTTTAACTTTACGTCTTTTATAAACAATTCCATGAAGGGGCTGGGGTTGTGGCTCAGAGGAATATCACTCACGTAGCATATGTAAGGAAATGGGTTTGATTCTTTGCACTACATATAAATAAATAAAATTCTATATAAAAAACTCCATGACACAAATCAAAAGAAAATGAGACTATTTATTTATTAACAAATATTTAATAACACTGACTTCTCAGGAGAGTTTTGGTTTACACTTAGACCAGCACAAAAAAATTCCAGAGTTCTGTCAGAATTATGATTCTTTGTCTTACAAAAGTAGAGGATATATTTTGATCAGTGTATATACTTTTTGTTAGCTTAAAAAATAACTTTTTACTATGTAATTATATACTATTCTTAAGAGTCATGAATTTTTGAGGGTTGTGCCAAGATTAAATTATAAATAATGAATTCTACATTGGAAAAAAATTCTAAGGTAGTATTTGTTTTAAAAAATTGGTAAATTGGGTAGTCATGGTAGTGCATGACTGCAATCTCAGTGGCTTTGAAGCTAAAACAGGAGGATCACAAGTTCAAAGCAAGCATCAGCAATGGCAAGACACTGTGTAACTCATTGAAACTGTCATAAATGGAATACAAAATAGGGTTCAGAATGTGCCTCTGAGTTTAATCTCTATGACCCACCCCCCCAAAATTGCTAAAATCCCAGGAGCATGCCTGTCATACCCCCGGATTGAGAGGCAAAGGGAAGAGGAGTATTTAAAAAAAAAAAAACAGGCTTAGAAACGTAGCAAAACCCCACGCAACTTTGTGATAACCCTTTCTGAAAATTAAAATAAATAAATAAATAAAATTTTGGGGATGTGACCCAGTGGTAAAGTGTCCCTGTGTTCAATCCATAAATTCTCCAAATGGTAAACTAACTATCATGCAAATGAAAACAACAAAATATATTTATATTTTTAAAAATCATTTAGTTAATACATACATTCCATTTTCAGATGCCACACACAAGCAACCAGATATCTAAAAACAGGTTTTATATTAAAGTTATGAAACTTGCAAATGTCTCTCAAAACTAGATCAAGACTTCTCAGCAGACTAGACACTTTCTATTGAGCTGCTTGTGCTATCACTTGGATGTTTCTTAACTAAACTTTTCCTAGATAAAAAAAAAACTGCAAAAAAAAATTTAAAATGAACAGGGATATCCTCCATGCAAGCCTCATAGATATGCACACATATATGTCTTGATATTATATACCTCTTTTTGACACTTCATAAATTATAACATGTTAGTGACAAATTGAATGGAAGAAACACTTTATAATCATATGTCATGGGTGAGCTGTATTTGGTCCTGTAAGAAACAAGATTTATCTGTTAAAAAATTAGGGTTACTACTCTCTGAACAGAAGGATAAGAACAGTCATGAAATTCAGACATTTCAATGATTCACTGAAGATTATTTATTTATTTATTTATTTTAGGTACCAAGTTTTCTCATTTCTAACCAATAATCTGGACATGTCTCAACTTTTTTAAATCTCTTTTTGTTAGACTTTTAATCATGTAATGACATGAGACAGCGATTATGTCACAAAGAATGATAAATGTATCATGGCAATCCCCATTTCAAAACCGTACAATGATATCAGCGTTCAGATATCTGTGACTTGTGAATTTTTACTGTAGAAGTTATAATTGTTTTACTGTAGGGGACTGAGCATTCAAAACTAATAGTCACATTTTAAACAAATCTATAAAATTAAAAATTATTATTAACTTTTATTAGGAATTTTGATTTGATATGCTCTAATATTATTATTAGAGCATAGTAATTAATTTTATTGATAGTTAAATAATAATAATTACTTTATTGTTTTAAAATTTTAATACATTTACCAAGTTAAAATACATTATTTCATTCACATTTTAACATATTAAGTATGAGCAACTATGATTGCAAGAGTTTTTGTTTGTTTGTTTGTTAGTTTTTGTGTTGTTGTTGTTGTTGTTTTTCAGACAAGCCTTTAAATGAAAAAAAAAATAAATGAATTGGCAATTTCAGGTGGATTTCCCACAGACAATTTTTCACAGCAGAATTAATTAAAGCACTGGGTGATGGTCACTGCACCCAGACATCATTTTCAATATAGACCTAGAACATTATCAGGAGAACATGTCAAGATTTACAACATCAAACAAGGGTTAGATATAAACAGATATTAGGCCAGGGTAAAGAGCTCATGAATTACATCTTGGAGCATTTCAAGTAAAACATCTGAACATATACTTTAAAATTTAAATGAAAACATAAATTAAGACTGAAATATTTCACAAAAATTTTATAACTGAAATATTAGATCATTATTTCATGCAGAGCAACTTGTAAATTACAGAGCAGACATCAATTGGAAATGATCCAAATGCTAATGAAAGTTAAATGATAAACCTTGTTCTAAAAGATAAGCATTGCAAATCTAAAAATAAAAAATTCTCAGAAATTTGAATTATTATGAGAGGTATGAGAGGTGACATGATTCTGCATGTGGAAAATTCTACAACAGACCTATGTGATGGGGTCACAGTCAAAACACAGGTGCATTAAATTATTTTATTTATTACCTTCACACCATGTATAAAAACTATCAGCAAATTATAAATTTTTGAAAATTACAATGCCATCCACAAGATATTTCTGTCTCTCTGACTCTTAAAATAAAGTTATTATATCTAAATCTCTTTGAATATTCTCATTTGAAGCATTTGGATAAAAAATATTGAATTCTAACAAGTGAGGACTTAATGACACTAATGAAACACTCAGAACATGGGTAAGTTTCAAAATAATTACACTAAATGAAATAAGTTAGACACCAAATATGGTATCGAGTAGTTTGATTTATCTAAGTTCTTGATGATATGAATTTAATGTACAAGGACAGCAGAAGAAGAAGTATTCCTGAGAATGTGGAAATTGATCCATAGGGTATACTTATATCAAAACATACTCATACGTAGGATAAATGTGTATGCATAATTTTTTTTTTTAATTGTTAAGATAGTGAGATTTATTGTTTTTATTACAGTGTTTATCATTATTTTAACTCATGCAGAGGTGAGCCAAGAAACCCTCCATACTGAAGTTAGGATGTTGATAAAACAGTTTTATAGATATACAATAATATATATTTTATGAATTTTAAATATTTTCTTTACAGTACTGGTGAAAACTATACTGGCCAAAATACTCAAACACTTCAAAAATCTTAATTATAACTTAAACATAGATTAAAAGTGTCATTGTGTAAATTTTCCTGTCCTTTATAGTTGCTAGTCCTTAGCACCCTTTTGAAATTGAATCTCAAATGTTCAAATTAATGATTTTACATAGTGACATTTTTATTACTGAAGGTAAAATGAAAGCATCTCAAAATAATAAGAGAAATTGTAAAATAAACTTGAAAAGGTTTTATGAGCAGGAAAACTATAAATTTCATGTTTTGACAAGCAATATTGGGAGAAGGTAGTGGTACTGAGAACCAGAATTTTAGCATTGTAGATGATGTAGGTAAAGTTCATACATAATGTTAACTTCTACCTGAACTATTCTTTATTCTTTTTTATTAGAACTACCACTATTGGAAGGAAGACGTGAGAAAAGTATTAACATGCAAAATAATTCATGACTCTGACATTACTTTGTTTTCAGCAAATCACTTAAGCATTTTGAGCTCAGTTTTTTTAAGCAAATCTCTTTAATTTTATGTTTCTAAATAATTCACACCTAAATCCACAAAGATCACACATATTTAATGAAGACAACGGTGTGCAAATTTATTTTGTCATAATTTAAGACATATTTTAAAAATATCAATGGTTTTGGAATGCTTGCTTCTCATATTAAATACAGTTCTTAGCAATAAAGGAAACAGTCTCGCAGATCCCAAATTTATATTTTAATTTTAGTAAACATTAAGGTCCACTTAATCTATGGCATGAAGCTATCAATATTTGCTACTTCTTTGTGTATCATTTGAGCTTGATATTCTATTATCCTTGTAACTTGATAAAATGGATATAGATCACCTCACCTAAGAAAATGGAGACCCATCTGTTATTCTTTTTTTTTTTTCTTGTAATGTCTTTATTGATTTCTGAGCTGCATTATTTTTTTTTTAATTTTTTTAATTTTTTTTTATTTTTTCATCTTCCATACATTTGATTTAAATGAGTTATGCATTTCCATTTTTACCCCAAATACAGATTGCAGAATCATATCAGTTACACATTCACAATGTTTACATAATACCATATTAGTGACTGTTGTATTCTGCTGACTTTCCTATCCCCTACTATCCCCCCTCCCCTCCCCTCTCATCTTCCCTCTCTATCTCATCTGTTGTTGTTCCATTCTCTCCCTTCCCCCCCTGTCCCCTCACAACCTTGTATATGTGATTTCGTATAAAAATGAGGGTGTCCTTCCGTTTCCATGCACTTTCCCTTCTCTCTCCCTTTCCCTCCTATCACTCGTCTCAGTTTAATGTTAATATTTTCCTCATGCTCTTTTCCTCTGTTCAGTTCTTAGTTGCTCTCCTTAAATCAAAGAAGACATTTGGCATTTGTTTTTTAAGGATTGGCTAGCTTCACTTAGTATAATCTGCTCTAATGCCATCCACTTCCCTGAAAATTCAATGATTTTGTCGTTTTTTATTGCTGCATAATACTCCATTGTGTATAGATGCCACATTTTTTTTATCCATTCATCTATTGAAGGGCATCTGGGTTGGTTCCACAGTCTGGCTATTGTGAATTGTGCTGCTATGAACATGGATGTGGCAGTATCCCTATAGCATGCTCTTTTAAGGTCCTCAGGGAATAGTCCGAGGAGGGCGATAGCTGGGTCAAATGGTGGTTCCATTCCCAGCTTTCCCAGGAATCTCCATACTGCTTTCCATATTGGCTGCACCCTTTTGCAGTCCCACCAGCAATGTACAAGTGTACCCTTTTCCCCACATCCTCGCCAGCACTTATTGTTGTTTGACTTCCTAATGGCTGCCAATCTTACTGGAGTGAGATGGTATCTTAGGGTGGTTTTGATTTGCATTTCTCTGACTGCTAGAGAAGGTGAGCATTTTTTCATGTACTTATTAATTGACTGTATGTCTTCTTCTGAGAAGTGTCTGTTCAGGTCCTTGGCCCATTTGTTGATTGGGTTATTTGTTATCTTATTGTTTAATTTTTTGAGTTCTTTGTATATTCTGGAAATTAGGGCTCTATCTGAAGTGTGAGGAGTAAAGATTTGTTCCCAGGATGTAGGCTCCCTATTTACTTCTTTTATTGTTTCTCTTGCTGAGAAAAAACTTTTTAGTTTAAGTAAGTCCCATTTGTTTATTCTTGTTATTAACTCTTGGGCTATGGGCGTCCTATTAAGGAATTTGGATCCTGACCCCACAATATGTAGATCGGAGCCAACTTTTTCTTCTATCAGGTGCAGGGTCTCTGCTTTGATATCAAGCTCCTTGATCCATTTTGAGTTAACTTTTGTGCATGGCGAGAGAAAGGGATTCAGTTTCATTTTGTTGCATATGGATTTCCAATTTTCCCAGCACCATTTGTTGAAGATGCTATCCTTCCTCCATTGCATGTTTTTAGCCCCTTTATCAAATATAAGAAATTTGTAATTTTGTGGATTGGTTTCTGTGTCCTCTATTCTGTACCATTGATCCACCTGCCTGTTTTGGTACCAGTACCACACTGTTTTTGTTACTATTGCTTTGTAGTACAGTTTGAACTCTGGTATCGCTATACCTCCAGATTCGCACTTCCTGCTTAGTATTGTTTTTGCTATTCTGGGTCTTTTGTTATTCCATATGAATTTCATGATTGCTTTATCTATTTCTACAAGAAATGCCATTGGGATTTTGATTGGCATCGCATTAAACCTGTAGAGAAGTTTGGGTAATATCGCCATTTTGATAATGTTAGTTCTGCCTATCCATGAACAGGGTACATTTTTCCATCTTCTAAGATCTTCTTCTATCTCTCTCTTTAGGGTTCTGTAGTTTTCATTGTATAAATCTTTCACCTCTTTTGTTAGGTTTATTCCCAAGTATCTTATTTTCTTTGAGGATATTGTGAATGGGGTGGTTTTCCTCATTTCCATTTCAGAAGTTTTGTTGCTGATATACAGGAATGCCTTTGATTTATGCGTGTTGATTTTATATCCTGCCACTTTGCTGAATTCATTTATTAACTCTAGCAGTTTCTTTGTAGACCCTTTTGGGTCTGTTAAGTATATTATCATGTCATCCGCAAATAGCGATAATTTAAGTTCTTCTTTTCCTATTTTTATGCCTTTAATTTCTTTTGTCTGTCTAATTGCTCTGGCTAGTATTTCAAGAACTAAGTTGAATAGAAGTGGTGAAAGAGGGCATCCCTGTCTAGTTCCAGATTTTAGAGGGAATGCCTTCAGTTTTTCTCCATTTATAATGATGTTAGCCTGAGGCTTAGCATAGATAGCTTTTACAATGTTGAGGTAAGTTCCTGTTATCCCTAGTTTTTCTAGTGTTTTGAACATAAAGGGATGCTGTACTTTGTCAAATGCTTTTTCTGCATCTATCGAGATGATCATATGGTTCTTATCTTTAAGTCTATTGATGTGGTGAATAACATTTATTGATTTCCGTATATTGAACCAGCCTTGCATCCCAGGGATGAATCCTACTTGATCATGGTGCACAATTTTTTTGATATGCTTTTGCATTCGATTCGCCAGGATTTTATTGAGAATTTTTGCATCTAAGTTCATTAGAGATATTGGTCTATAGTTTTCTTTCTTTGAAGTGTCTTTGTCTGGTTTTGGGATCAGGGTTATGTTGGCCTCGTAGAATGAATTTGGAAGAGCTCCTTCTTTTTCTATTTCTTGAAATAGCTTGAAAAGTATTGGTATTAATTCTTCTTTGAAGGTTTTGTAAAATTCTGCTGTATACCCATCCGGTCCTGGGCTTTTCTTAGTTGGTAGTCTTTTGATGGCCTCTTCAATTTCTTCTTTTGTTATTGGTCTGTTTAAATCGTGTGTGTCTTCCTGACTCAATCTGGGCAGATCATATGACTTAAGAAATTTATCGATATCTTCACTATCTTCTATTTTATTGGAATATAGAGTTTCATAATACTTTTTAATTATCTTCTGTATTTCTGTAGTGTCTGTTATGATATTGCCTTTTTCATCCCGTATGTTAGTAATTTGCGTTCTCTCTCTTCTTCTCTTCGTTAGCGTGGCTAAGGGTCTGTCGATCTTATTTATTTTTTCAAAGAACCAACTTTTAGTTTTATCAATTTTTTCAATGGTTTTTTTTGTTTCAATTTCGTTGATTTCCGCTCTGATTTTAATTATTTCTTGTCTTCTGCTATATTTGCTGTTGTTTTGCTCTTCCTTTTCTAAGGTTTTAAGATGTAGTGTGAGTTCATTTATTTGTTGGTTTTTTCTTTTTTTGAGGAATGAACTCCAGGAAATGAATTTCCCTCTTAAAACTGCTTTCATTGTGTCCCATAGATTCCGGTATGTTGTGTCTGTATTGTCGTTTATCTCTAGGAATTTTTTGATTTCCTCCTTTATATCTTCTGTAACCCATTGATCATTCAGTAACATATTGTTCATTTTCCAGGTGATGCAGGATTTTTCCTTCCTTCTTTTATCATTGATTTCCAGCTTCATTCCATTATGGTCAGATATGGTGCATGGTATTATCTCCACACCTTTATATTTACTGAGAGTCGCCCTATGGCATAATATATGGTCTATCTTTGAGTAGGATCCATGTGCTGCTGAGAAGAATGTGTATCCACTTGATGATGGTTGATATATTCTATATATGTCTGTTAAGTCTAGGTTATTGATTACGTTATTAAGTTTTATAGTTTCTTTGTTCAGCTTTTGTCTAGAGGATCTGTCCAATGGCGAGAGTGGTGTGTTGAAGTCCCCCATAATTACTGTGTTGTGGTCTATTTGACTCTTGAACTTGAGGAGAGTTTGTTTTATGAACGTTGCAGCACCATTGTTTGGTGCATATAAATTGATAATTGTTATGTCTTGTTGGTGGATGGTTCCTTTTAACAGTATATAGTGTCCTTCTTTATCCCTTTTGATTACCTTAGGTTTGAAGTTGACTTTATTCGATATGAGAATGGCCACTCCTGCTTGTTTCCGATGGCCATGTGAGTGGTATGATTTTTCCCAACCTTTCACCTTCAGTCTGTGAATGTCTTTTTCTATCATATGAGTCTCCTGAAGGCAGCATATTGTTGGATTTGTTTTTTTAATCCAGGTTACTAGCCTATGTCTCTTGATTGGTGAATTTAAGCCATTAACATTTAAGGTTACAATTGAAATATGGTTTGTACTTCCAGTCATGTTTATTTATTTATTTATTTTAGATTGGTTAGTTTTCCCTCTTTGGTTATTTTTCTTCCCCTTTACTGAGATACCTCCCACTGTTAGTTTTGGGCGCTATTTTTCAGTTCCTCTTCTTGTAATATTTTGGTCAAAATGTTTTGCAGTGCTGGTTTTCTGGCTGCAAATTCTTTTAGCTTTTGTTTATCGTGAAATATTTTAATTTCATTGTCAAATCTGAAGCTTAGTTTTGCTGGATACAGTATTCTTGGTTGGAATCCATTATTTTTCAGTGTTTGAAATACGTTGTTCCAGGATCTTCTCGCTTTCAAAGTCTGTGATGAAAAATCAGTCGTTAACCTAATTAGTTTACCCCTAAATGTAATCTGCTTCTTTTCTCTCGTAGCTTTTAGTATTCTCTCCTTGTCCTGTATGTTAGCTATCTTCATGATTATGTGTCTTGGGGTTGGTCTATTATGGTTTTGGATGTTTGGGGTCCTGTAAGCTTCCAGGATTTGGCAATCCATTCCATCTTTCATCTCTGGGAAGTTTTCTAGTATTATCTCCTTTAGTAAGCCATCCATTCCTTTGGACTGATTCTCTGTGCCTTCTTCTACCCCAATGACTCTCAAATTTGGTTTTTTGATAAGATCCCATATCTCTTGGATAGATTGCTCGTGAGATTTCAGCATCTTTTCTGTGTTAACTATATTCTTTTCAAGTTGATAAACTTTGTCTTCATTATCTGATGTTCTGACTTCTACTTGATCTAGTCTGTTTGTAATATTCTCATTAGCGCTTTTAATCTGATTTACGGATTCTTGCATTTCTATGATTAAAACTTGATTTTTTTTTAACACCTCTATCTCCTGATAAAGCTCATTCTTTACTGATTGAATTTGTGTGGTTAGTTCCTCTTCAAAATATACTTTCAATGCTTGGATTTGCTGTCTCATGTCTTCTCTAATATTCCGTTCCATCTGAATTAGGTATGCCTTGATTTCTTTCCCTGTCCATGTTTCTGTTTCTGCTATGTCCTCTTGTACATTTAGATTGTCCTGCATTGTTTGTAACCCTTTTTTCCCTTGTTTTTTCATATTGTTCACGTTGCTATCCAGCTCTGTTTGACTGCTTTGTAACTGCTTTCTCCTATACATTTGTTTTGGCTTTGTATATCTCTGTTGTCTCTCTTTTGTGTTGGGAGATTATGCCTAGAAATGTTGGGCTTTGTTGTGCTTTAAAGCAGATTCATTCAATTCATATAAGGCTTCTAGGTTCTGTATGCATATAATGTTTTGCTGTTTGTTCTTAGGTCTATACGTTTAAGTTAGGTGCTCTGGTGGTACGGTGGTTAGTATGTCTTGGCTACTTTAGAAGATTGCTCCACTGAAGGTGGATACTACCGGGCAATTGGATCAGGGTGTTGTTAGTAGCTAGGTATTTGGGAGTCTTATAGACAGCCTCGAGATATTCACCTATTTGCATTTAGACAATTACACGCAATGGAAGATGTAATGCTTGGGATGAGAGTTGGGGGGTAAGGGGATGAAGGTGCTGTTAAAAAGATAAAAGGATGGAGGGAGAGATAGATTAGAGGGGAATGAAAAGAACAATAAAACTTGAAATGGGATAGAAAGAGAGAAAGAGTAGGGGGGAAAGGATCAGGGAGAGAATAAGGAGAGAGAAAAAAAATATATCGGCAGCATCAACCACAACAACAACAACAAAAAAAATAAAAATAAAAATAATAAAAATAAAAATAAAAAATAAAAAATAAATTAAAGTCTTGGAGATCCTCCTTCTTCTCTTCCAGTAGGTGGAGCTGTGCCCTCCAAGCGGAGCGTCTGCTCTGTACCTGCCGAGAGCTATCTCTGTAGGGCGTCTCCTGGGAGTCTCTCAGACTTGTCAGTCCCGAGCCATTTCACTTCTCCAGCTCTTAACCCCCTTCCTCCTGTCAGCCTGCCAGCCAGGTCCTGTTCCCCATAAGTGATTCTCCAGAGGTCTAGTTACACTTGCAGCCCCACCGTGTGTCCCTTTTAAGCCCCAGTGCTGTGGTAAACTGGTGGCTAAGACCCTGGCGGTCACCGCTGGTGATATGGGGGCCTTGGGGTCTGGGATCCCCTCTGCTTCCCTACGGACACGACCCCTGAGAAGTCAATGATGTTTCCTGGCTGCCTGTATCAGTATGGGAAGTCACGCACCTGCTAAAGTGGATTCTGCTGGGAAGGAATTCCGCCGGCCGAACTCCGATGACGTCACCTCTCAGCTATGGAGGGCCCCAGGCTCCTTGCTGTAGTGTCCGAGGGGAGGGGTGAAACTGGTCCGGCCCGGTTCGCCTCAGCTCCTGCGTTGTGGGGGCTTGGCTAAAGACTTCTTCCTGCCAAGCTGTGTCTCAGCATCTAGCAGGACCCAGTCACTTTTGCTGCGGGCGGGTGGACAGATCTGCAGCTGTGCCCGCGGTGCGCGGACTGTGGAAGGTGAATCTGGTACTCCGCGTCTAGCGGCAGGGTCCCGCTCGTCCGGGTCACATAGACGTTTTTAAAATAATCCTAGTAGCTCCCAGGCGGTCTCTCTTCAATGGAATTTTGTTAGGAGAATCTCCGTTGGAAGGATCCAAGAGTTATCCTTGCAACTTTATGCCCCCATCACTGGGAGTACAGTGAAAGTGCAGCCTCTCTGCCCGCCGCCATGTTGGATCCGTGTATGCATAATTTTAAGTGTACCTAAATGAAGCTATTAGAACATTTTAGCTATTAAAACAAACTTTCACTTAGTTGACAACTACTACATTACAAATGTAAGAGTTACCCTTTAACATTTTCTTATGTTGCAAAGCAATCCACATTAGATTTAACTAAAAAAAAAAAAAAAAGATAAAAACTCTGTTAAAATATATTGGACACTCCAAACCTTGTGTTTATGAGAAACCAATGTCCACACTGAGCTTCTCAGTTATGGACCTGTGCTCTCTGCAGAGCTACAAACACAATCTTCACCATTACTTCAAAACCTTAGAATCTTTTCTCTTGAAAGCAGTTGTGGTGAGCAATAAACTGGTAGCATGTCATACTGGTTTTTCTAATTTATTTATTAATTTACTTTCTTATTATTTTTGACAGAAAGCATATTTAGTGTCCTCTATGTCTTGAGATTTGTAGGCCTTGGTTTTATTTGGAGGGGATGAGGGTATAGAGATAATATAATGCTCTTTGGATTTGACAGGAGGAAGAATGAAAAGAGTCTCTACACCCTGTGTTTTTAGGGATGTGCTATAGGAGAACCATCAAATTTCTGTTTTCCATTGTGAAGTTGAGTTGATTTCCCACTTTGTTATAATTTAGAAGATGCAGAAAATAAAGGGGATAATGAGAGGTGCTTGGGTCCATGTTGACTAGGTGGCAGATGAGGTAATGGGTAGAGTTTGCTATAGAGTTCAGCTTATTGCAATAAGTATGTGTGGGTGCTGAGAGACTGGCTTAGTATCACTCTGAGAATATGTGCTTTGCTAGTTTGCAGAAATGGGAAAAAAGAGGCTATATATAGCACAAGGCAAGTATATGTGTGAGGTTTCTCAGAGCAGGAAACACACCAGACCTCTGTGTAGGGAACTAGGCAAAGGGGATTGGCCTATGTTCCTGTGTAGAGTGGAGGCTTTTCTGTAGAAGACCAAGCCACCTAAAAATTGCTAGCCTCGGTACCTGTACTTTTCCATATTGCCCTTAGTTAACTGGCTCTCTCTTGACTCCACCTGCAAACCAATACTACACCTTCTATGGAATAAATGCCAGTGCATATTCCTACACTAATCACACCTCCCTTTATGAATCTTCCATCATTCTTTAATTACAGTCTGCCCTGAGATAGTAGGGGTGCCATCCATCAAGGCCAGTTCACTGCAAACACCATAGTTTCTACCTATCCCCCACTCACTATTAATAACTTTTTAACAAACAGAAAGTACCTGTAAAGGCTCAGTGCTATCACCATACAACACTTGAATGTTCCAAGTCAGTCATATTATCAATGCAAAACAAAAGGTCAACCACCAAAATCTACTTCTGTCAAATGTTATTATCTTTGAAGGTAGTGTTTTAATTTTCTTTTAAAATGAATTATTAAATTTTTCAGTATACCTTTATGTATGAATAAGATGTTGGGGATTGCTTAATTTATGACACCACTTAATAACCTAATATTTATGTTATTATTTTTTATGTATTCATTTTAAAAAGTTTTTTTAAATATGACAACATAATGCATTACAATTCATGTTACATGTATTTATGCTTGCCTTATGCTCTATATAATCTCTTTTTCCCCATTTTTTCAAACTAGCAAAACACATATTCTCAGAATGATACAGTGCCAGCCTCTCAGCATGCATACATTCTTATTGCAATAAGCTGAACTCTAAAGCATAACAAACCCATTACCTCATCTGCCACCCAGTCAACATGGACTAAGCACCTATCATTATCCACTTCATGTTCTGCATCTTCTAAATTTTAGCAAAAGTAGAATATCAACTCAACTTCCTTCATTTATTACATGTATTGAGCACAATTTTTCATATTTCTGGTTGTACACAAAGTAGATTTATATCTTGTGTGGCTTCATACATGTACTTAGGGTAATGATAACAATTACATTCCACTGTCCTTTTTACCTCCATGCCCCCTTCCTTCCCCTCTCTCCCCTTTTATCCTTTTCCTTGTCTGAAGTTAATATAATCTTTCCATTCTGTTCCCTCCCACATAATGCTATGAATTAGCATCCTTACAAAGAAATCATTTGGTGTTTGTTTTGGGGTGATTTGTAAATTTTACTTAGCATTATATTCTTCAGCTCCATCATTTTTTTCTGCAAAAGTCATAATTTTATCCCCTTTAATGGCGAGTAATATTCCATTGTGTACATATACCACATTTTTTTTCCATTTATCTACTGAAGGGCATCTATTATGGCTACACAGTTTAGCTATTGTCAAATGTGTTGCTATAAATATTGATGTGACAGTGTCCCTGTAGTATGCTGTTTTTAAGTCTTTTGTGTAAGAACAAGGAGTGGGATTGCTCTGTCAAATGGTTCCATTCCACTTTTTTTTTCAAGGAATCTCCATACTGCTTTCCAGATTGGCTGCACCAATTTGAAGTCCCACCAGCATTGTATGTGTGTGCCTTTTACCACGCCCTCACCAACAATTATTGTTGTTTTTATTCTTAAATGACTGGAGTAAGATGAAATCAGAGTAGTTTTGATTTGCATTTATCAAATTGCTAGACATGTTGAGCAATTTTTTATATGTGTGTCAATTGATTGGATATCATCTTCTGAGAATTGTCTGTTAAGTTATTTGTCTCATATATTGATTGGGTTGTTTGTTGTTTTGGTTTGCAGATTTTTGAGTTCTTTATATATTCTATAAATTAGTTCTATATCTGATGTGCATGTGGTAAGAATTTGTTCCCAATTAGTAGGCTCCCTATTTACTTAACCAATTGTTTCTTTTGATGAAAAGAACCTTTTTAATTTAGATCCATAGTATTTATTGTTGCTTAACATAAATCATAGTGCTCTGAGGTCTTATTAAGAAAGTCAGGCACTAACCAGATAGATTTGGGCTATTTTTCTTTTAATATACACAGTGTCTCTGGTTCAATTTTTAGGTCGTTGATTCAATTTGGGTTGAGTTTTTTGCATGGTGAGAGATAGGGGTTTAATTTTATTTTATTGTATATAAATTTCCAATTTTCCCATCATTATTTTTTGAAGAGGATATCATTTTCCCCAATGTACATTTTATATGCTTTTTGTCAAATATAAGAGAGCTCTAATTATGGGCATTGGTCTCTGTGTTATCTATTCTATACCATTAGTCTACAAGTCTATTTTGTTGCCAATACCATACTGTTTTTTGTTATTATTGATCTGTAGCATAGTTTAAGGTCTAGTATAGTGATGCCACCTAATTCATTCTTCTTGCTAAAAATTGCTTTAGCTATCCTGGGTCTCTTATTTTGTCAGATAAATTTCATGACTGCTTTTTCTATTTCTCTGAGGAATGTCATTGGGATTTTGATTGAAATTACATTAAATCTGTATAGTGCTTTTGGTAGTGTGGTCATTTTGACAATATTAATTCTGCCTATTCAAGAAAAAAAAATAGATCTTTCCATATTCTCATGTCATCTTTGATCTTTTTTTCATAGGGTTCTGTAGATTTCATTGTAGAGATCTATCAGCTATTATTAGGTTGATTCCCAAGGATTTTATAATTTTTATACTATTCTAAGTTAGTAGTTTTTCTCATTTCCTTTGCAGAGGATTTTTTATTGATATTCAGAAATGCCTTTGATTTATGGGTGTTGATTTTGTATCCTGCTACTTTACTGAATTCATTTACTAGTTCAAGCAGTTTTCTTATGGAATGTGTTGAGTCTTTTAGGTATAGAATTATATTGTCAGCAAATAGTGCTAATTTGAGTTCTTCCTTACTTATCCATATCCCTTTAATTAATTTTATTTGTCTAATTGGTCTGGCCAGTGTTTCAAGAATTATGTTAAATAGAAGTGGTGGAAATGGGAATCCCTGTCTTTTTCCAGTTTTTAGAGGAAATGCTTCCATTTTCTGCCTTGGTGTCCTAGAATGGTGCTCCCCAATGTTGTGGCCATTGGCCATGTAATCCATCAAATTGACAAACTCAGCTTTTTTGTCACAGGATCTATATGCCAAAATATCATGTGCTTGAAGCTACTGAATTAGGCAGGATAGACACGGAACATTTCCATAATCGCAAAAATTATTGAATGATGATGTTCTATAAATCACCAGGAGCAAACATTATGGATAATATGACCTATTGAGAGTTCAAACCTAGTACCTTTCAACAAATACCTTGCTAACTGTGTTCAAATATAAATTTTTGTTAAAAAGAATAAATAAATAAATAAATAAATAAAATAGAGTGGTGTGGATACAGCTATCAGGAGCTACATTTATGAATTCTGTTCTAGAGCATCCACCAGGTTTTACCTGGCCTCTTCCAATCACAGGATTTCAAGCACCTCCCTGGAAGGCCCCCTCCCATTCTGGTAAAGCCCAGTGACTCTTATGGTGTCCTTTGTCAGAATCCCTCCTACCTTCTAGGCTAATGAGGAAACTAGCCAATCAAGAAACCACTACCCCCGCCACTCCAGATAATTCTTGTGCATGGGAATTCATAGCCATCCTATGAGTATGAAGCTGCTGGCATTGGTACCACACTTAGAAAACCACTGCTCCAGCAGACTCCAACATCTTGGACATTGGGGTGTTTTTATAACAGGTCCTAGTAGAACATGACTCAAACTCACTTAGTTATAAGCTGGGGATGCTGCTGAAATAAGATACAAACCACCACCAACAACAACAATAACAATAACATAAAGCCCTCTACATTTATGTGGGGATTTTTCTCTAAAAAAGACCTTGAATTTTTAAAAATTATCACATCTCCATATGGCTTCTGCCCAATAAACCCCTCAATGATAAACAGTTTTTTAAAAGAATATTTTCTGAAATATTTTTTGAGGAAGTAAAGAACAACCCACTTGGGAACAGTACAGAATGTGAGCACTTTTTAGCTCGATTATAACATAAAATTCTACTGAAGCTGTGGCAAAGACCCTTCACAGACTTCAAGAACAGACAGGAAATTTCCTCCTGCTGACATGCTCTCAAGTCAGAGCTACACCCAACTTGGATTCTCCTGAGGCAAAGAAGGCCCAAAAGGTCATTGAACTAGCTGTTCTGTCACAGGGGGGAATATATACCATAAATTACCAAATAATACATCTAATAAAACTAATAATTACAAAATGCTATCTTTAACATAGTTTGATTAAATTTAATTTTGAATGAAAGTGTTTAATCTTTAATACACCATATTTATCTTATTGCCGATAGATGAGATTTTACTGCCAGAAAGTGATAACTTAATGCTCTCTGTTAAAGAATGCAAGTCCAAGGAGACTTCAAGCATCAATTATTTATAAGCAGACTTGGTGCTGTGTCCCCATGTAAAGGTAGCAAAACTCCTGTCATGAGGTTGATGCACCCCTGCATCACCTGACCACAATGATCTCATCTGAAAAAGACCAGAAGTATGGCACAACCTTGAACCTCAAGAAATCTTAGAGAGGCGAGGCCACAATGATATCTTAGAGTCAAGTTCATGGAATACTGCCTTCATGGCATACATTAAGAGTGCCTGAGTGGCAACACACTATCCCATGCTAGGTTGTGTGAACAGCAAAATACTTACCCCTTAGGCACAGCCCTGGGCATGAGGCTATGAGTTGAATTCCCTGCTCTTGCTCCATTGCTCACTCCTTGATTGGTCACTGCAGAAATTGCATTGGTGGCTGCCTGTAATCTGCTAAGCTACTGCCTGAGTATATATACATGGTAACTTCACAATAAAATGAGACCTGCTTCCTGCTTGATGTCCAGAGGTCTTGATTAGTGACTTCACAGACACAGTCTCTTCTACAATTTTCCGAGAAACCCCTTGCTGGACGCGAAAGAGCCCACATAAACATGAGTACATAGCATTTTTCTTTTTTTGAAGGATCAAAAAAATCCTTGTAATGTGACTCTCCTGACCTCTAATGAATGTCAGTATGTTTAGCATTTTCATCACCACATCTTCGATATTTGGATATTTACTCACTTAGTCTTTGTACCAGAGAAGGTTATTCTTCCATTAGAAATGACTGGGTGATCTTTGCTTTTCTTTAAGCATTTATTAGGGTGGAGATAATGAAAAGAACTTTGTGTATCCTGCCATTTTCTAAAAATGACAGTTCTTTCATAGTATTTTAAGCAGGATTCAGCTTGTCCATGAGTACCTTTTTTTTCTTTTAATCTATGCAGAAGTTTTACTTTTCTTCACGCTGCTTTTCACATCATACCTACAAGTCAACTGATGGAGCTATGCTGAATGAGAAAAAAATACCAATAAATTGATATTAGGTAGGCCTACCTACATCTTCTATGGAGGTTGTAACAACTGAGTTGTTGCCTCAGATTATTGGGAGAAAATAAATTCAGTTTAAACTCACTAAGCTTGTAATATTTTAGCCTAAATTCAATCTCCACAGAGAATTTTAGGTCCTCCAAGGCATCTATTCACCACAGGATTCTGCAAAGTAACCATGGATCCACTAGCTACAACATAAACCAGGGGATCATCCCATAATTTATCTGGGACCTAACCAAACCAGTAACTGTTCCTCTTCTGCAGGATTCAACACCCTCACCATGAGAGTCATATTCACTAATGAAAAAAAAAAATCTAGTACAATTTTCAACTGCATTGACCATATGCAACTTTGCTTTGATTTTGATCAAATGAAACATTTTAACTGAAAAAAAAATCATGATATACACTTTTAAAAATATTTATTTTCTAAATGTTTATTTTCTAGATGTAGGTGGACACAATATCTTTATTTAATTTACATGTGACACTGAGGTTTTAACCCAGTGCCTCACATGTGCTAGTTGATCACTCTACCACTGAGGCATAATCCCAGTCTCTCATAATATACACTTTGATGTCTATGTTTTTGTTTAAAAGAGTGTTTTGATTCATCCATGTTTTTCTGTGAAAAAGCAGTTTACTTATTTTATTTATTCTATTTATTTATTTTCTTTGCACCTGCAATGAAACCCAGGGGCACTTAATCACTGAGCCACATCCCTAGCCCTTTTATCTTTTTTATTTTGAGACAGAATCTGCCTAATTTTCTTAGGACATTTCTGAGTGGCTGAGGCTGGATTTGAATTATGATCCTCCTGCCTCAGCCTCCCAAGCTTCTGGGATTACAGGCATCATTTTCATTATGTTTAAAGAATTTGACATTTTATGAATATTTAAAAAAATGTGCTGAACATTTGGAATCTTTAGTTGTAGGCAAATTTTAAAATGGGCACAAACACCGGTAGGATTAACTAGTTTTTGTGTTCTATTATATATATACAACAATATATGATATGATTCAAAATTACTTAGAAGAAAGTAAATGTGATAAACAAAATGAGAAATGATAAGTATTTGAGGAGGCAAAATGATAATTACACCATTATTATCAATATATGTGTCAAATTACTATATTGTATGATAAAGATACACTTGTGTCAGACTGGAGTGGTGGCTCAGTAATAAGCACTTTCCTTGCATGTGTAAGGCACTGTGTGCAATCCTCAGCACCACATAAAATAAATAAAGGTACAACAATTATCTACAACTAAACAAAGAAATTAAAAAATGTTTATTCTGGCCAGCAGAATTGAACAAAAGAATGACGACCACATGACGGAAATGTAACAGGCTTTATTGAAGACACAACAAGAGGAACCCCGTTCCAAGAAAGAAAGTAGTATATATAGGACTTAGGAGCCAATCACAGAGGAGGTCACATCTCAACTTTGTGGACACATAATAGGCAAGACAGGAAGCATTTACTGAGCCCGAGCTCTTGTGGTTTTTACCGGCCAATGCTGTGGACTTCCTGGTATAGGCACAAACTTGTTTACGCCACAGCGGCTGATTTGGCCCAAAACCAAGCCCCATCTTTCCTTGGGCAGGGGACAACCCTAGGCCAAAGAAACTGTCCCCAACAGCTCCCCTTTCTTTCTTTTAAAAGAAAAAACAGGAGCTATGGGATGGTGCCTGTCTTAGGTTGCCAGTGGTGCTCGCAAGCCTTACCCGTCGTTGGTACAACAGGCAGCCATGTTGCGTTGGTCTGTTGCCCTGTCTTAGGTTGACAAGCGAGCCCACCAGTCTTACCCATCTCTGGCTACCCATCCAGCATCAGTAGCCAAACCTGTGGGGAAGTGCCAGCCTCAAGGGCCATAAGGGCCTGCATCATGGCCCGGCGATGGCATTGGCTTTGTTGATGTAAGTGGCATAAGCAGCGAAGAATGCCTAGAACTCCTGAGCATATAAATCTTCCCATGGTGATAAAGCCAAACCAGGATTGTCCAGATGAAAAAATCCCACATTTAACCAGCAGAAAGCACTTGGACTCGAGTATTATTAACGTTAACAATTTTTTAACCGAAGTTGTTGGGTAAGATCTTTTAACTGTGTAGACCAAGTTTTATAAAGGTATGTGGATTACTCTTTGGAAAGATTGGCAGTTTGGGAAAGGTTTACAAATTTGGAGCTAGTGACACAAGATCCTGGGTAGGAGTGAATGTAGCTGAAGTCTAAGACATCAGCCAATATGTCCACTTGTTCTTGAAGGAGATGTGTTTTTTGGTTGAGCTAAATTAGGACTTATCGGAAGAGGGTGAGTCCAAAGCAGAGTCATCTTTGTGAGCATCAGGAACATCAGGAGCGTTAACTTCTTGGGAGGTATCATGGTGATATTTGCGAGTCAATCTTTCTGGTATCCAGATCGGTGATTGTTGGTCCTGGGGAAAAACACAAACAGCGCCTCGGTTCCACACTAAAACTGGATCCGGGCCGAACCATTTGCCAGTTAGAACATCTTTCCACATCACTTGAGGGCGCTTTGTAAGATCAGGGGAGGCATGCCGTTCGGCAGCCGAGTGTCCATGTTTGTCTAAATTTAAAAAAATTTAGGGTAAATAAATCAATAGAGAGAAGGTCTTTAGGGGAGCGGAAGGACTCCCCTATTCCCCCTATTTGTTTTTGTAAAATGGTCTTTAAGGTTTGATGGGCTCCTTCAATAATTCCTTGACCTTGAGGATTATATGGAATGCCAGTGACGTGAGTGATATTAAAACAGGCAAGGAACTGCTTGAAACTATTAGAGGTGTAGGCGGCGCCATTATCAGTTTTAAAGGTTTTAGGGGGGCCCCATGCATCAAACGCTTGTAAACAATGGGAAATAACATCATTAGCCTTTTCTCCAGTATGGCAGGAGGCAAAAATCACATTAGAGTAAGTATCAATGGACATGTGGATGTATGCCATTCGACCAAATGGGGGGTAATGAGTGACATCCATTTGCCAGATGCAATTAGGGAGCACACCACGGGGATTAACACCTAGGTTGCATTGTGGTAAGAATGTAACACAATTTTTACAATTGACAACAATATTTCTGGCTTGGTCTTTAGTAATATGAAATTTTGTCTTTAGAGTGTGGGAGTTAACATGAAACTTGGAATGAAAATGTTGTGCCTGTTCAACAGCAGACAGAATAATGACATCTTTAGTGGCAAGATCTGCCTTACGATTGAGAAAATTGAGAGGACCTGGCAGATTAGTATGCGCTCTAATATATCCAATAAAGAAAGGTTGAGTGCGAGCCCAAATGACAGTTTGGAGAGTTTGAAGAATATTGGTGATAGTGGATTTGGAGGATATAATGCCAGCGCATTCAAGCCTTTGGACAGCATTGACTACATAATAACTGTCAGATAGAAGGTTGAAAGCGTCATTTTCATATTTTTTAAATGTTTGTAAAACTGCATATAATTCTATATGTGGAGCAGAACCTAGAGGGAAAACAAAAGCTTCTGTGTTTGTCATGGTTGCAATAGTGCCAATGCCTCCATGTGAACCATCTGTGCATACGGTTAGAGCCCCAGAAAGAGGTACAGAATGGGTGACATGGGGGAAAATGACAGGATGATTTTGGAAGAAAGATAATAATGGATTTTTAGGATAGTGATTGTCTAACAAAGCATTGGTAGCAACTCTAAGAATGGCCCAACTGTCAATGGTATTAATCAATATTTCTATTTGTTCAGTAGTATACGGGGTGACGATAACATCAGGTTGTTTTCCAAAAGCAGACAAGGAAAATTTTAAAGCTTTTAGTATGACATCAGCTACTAAGGTAGGGTAGTAAGATATAACTTTTCCTGAAGAATGTGCTAAGTAAATCCAGGCGATGGGACCAGTTTGCCAAAATACTTCAGAAGGGATGGCTTTATCAGGTAGAACACAGAATAAAAGGGGCTTACTGTAGTCTATTTTGTCCACTTGAGCCATCTGTAAGGCCTCAGTAACCTTTAACAGAGCTTCTCTAGCCTCTGGTGACAATGATCTAGGAGAATCAAGAGCTGGATCTCCTTTAAGAATGTGATAAAGAGGTTTAATTGTTATGTCAGGTATTTTGCAATAAGGCCGAATCCAATTTATGTCTCCCAACAGTTTCTGAAAATCATAAAGAGTTGTCAAATGGTCAACTCTTAGGGTAATCTTTAAAGGACGTACAACCTGGGAAGACAATTTAGTGCCTAAATACGTCTGTTCAGAGTCAACCTGAATCTTTTCTGGGGCTATATGTAGACCCCAGTTTTTTAAGATGCTTTGAAGTTTAGCCAACGATGCAGTCAATAATAATTTATCTTGGTGGCACAGCAGGATATCATCCATATAATGGTAAATCAGAACATCTGGAAATTTATTTTTAAAAGGCTCCATTGCTGCATGAACATAAAGTTGGCATAACATGGGGCTGTTAGCCATTCCCTGAGGTTAAAACAGTCCATTCATATCGTAAAGAGGGTTGTGAATTGTTTTGAGAGGGAACGGAGAATGCAAAGCACTTTGTATCTGTAGGATGCAGAGGAATAGAAAAGAAACAATCTTTAATATCTATGATAATAGTTTCCCAATTTTTTGGTAGTGCCGATACGAATGGCAAGCCCATTTGAACTGGGCCCATGGGTTACATACAATCATTGACTTTTCTAAGATCATGAAGTAACCTCCATTTACCTGATTTCCTTGCATGTGTAAGGCACTGTGTGCAATCCTGAGCACCACATAAAATAAATAAAGATATAACAATTATCTACAACTAAACAAAGAAATTAAAAAAGATATATATGTAACTTAAATTATAAAGTTATAAATAGTTGCACATATATATCAAAGTATTTTCCCCAAGATCTGTATTAATTCAAAAGAAAAATATAGTAACTTTATAGTGGATAGACCCTTTAAGACATCAACTTAACTAATTGATCAAGGTCATCACCACCAGTAATCAAACATGTTGAAGACATGGGCCTCTTAATATGGTGAGCTGAGAAGGAGCCAGCACCATTTCTGTGGTATTGCCAAAACTGCAGAGCCTCGCTCTGATCTTGAGAAAACACAAGGAAACCCACAGTTCTACAAAACACTTGTTCCTCAGTGCTGTCAAGATCATGAAAGATGAGTATAGACTGAGGAAATGTCACCAATGTTAAGTTCTGTAAACAAGTCAGGATGGCGCCTGGCATTTTGCCAGAGGGAGTGGTTTGTGAGGTGGCGCCAGCGAGCCAATAACTGTGGAGATTTCTTATTGGTTGACTGCTGTATCTAGTTTATGTTAATTAAGATAAGCTGTGTGGAATGTATATATACCCCTCCTGTCCTACAATAAATGGCTCCCACTCCTGCTGTATCAATCTACACAAGTTGTTCATCACCCCCTGGTTATTTTGCTGCAGCCGGACAGCCATCATGAATGCTGGCGGCCCAGGAGCCCAGGCGTGGGAAATGTGAGAGCCCCCTTATGTCCCCTCATGTGACAGTGCCGTCTGTGGCTCCCAGCAGGCCAGCCAGGATGCATTAGGAAAAGTGTCAGAGTGCACCGGGGGCGGGGGAGGGTCCCATCAAGATGTTGACCCACTCAGGGAAGGGAGATTTGAAGAAGCAAGTTCTAGACTCTCCTGGTGCTGGAGGGGAGGGTGGACTGGGCACCCTGTGAGCTTCAGGATCAGGGGTTGGGCAATTGGCAAGAATCCAAAAGAAGGCTCTTGTCCCAACCCTCTCCTATGCCCTGAGTAGCCTGCTTCTCGCCAGCTCTGAAGGTGCAGACCCTGCTGACATACCTCCAGGGACAAGGAGCTCACTCTACCCTGGGAGAGTGTAGGGTCCTGGCATTGGTTCCACCTCTGGATTCAGTTTTCATTCCCAGCCAGGAAATCTGGGACATTGGACAGGGGAGGCTGTGGCCCCATCTTCCCTGGTACACTCTCAGCCCAGGAGTGACCCCTGCTGTCGGGACAACCCTGGAGGCAGAGGACCATGCTGGCTAGCTGTGCATGGATTGTGCTGGATGGCCCTGCCAGCCCCCTCCCCACCCCGCATTCTGTGTTGCTCTCCGCTGGCCCCCAAGGTCCTCTTCAAATGTACTGCCTCAGGAGGGAAGTGGGTGAGGCCAACATCTGGACCAAGGGGACATCGTTGGCCCCCACAGCTGGAGCTATCAGCAGCCAATGTTTACCCAGACATTATTTGCCTTTGTAAGTTCCTGGTCCCCAACATGCCCCCCCTGAGGAGTGGGTCCTGAGCCCCCTCCCCACGACTGGGCAGGGACAGACCAGAGAGCGCCGTGGCTGGCTGGAGTTCAGATCCTCCCAGCAACTTCAGCTGCCTGAGAGAAGAAAGGGCTAGCCAGCTGGGCTGTCCCTGCAGAGGTGTGGGCACGAGTAGGACAAGGCCATGGAGAAAGGGTGAGTGAACCCTGGACACAGCGTGGTGCAGAGAGGAGGGGCAGACCTCTGGAATGTTCCAGAACCTTGCTGGCTGACCTTGGGTCAGTCTGTTCCTCTGTATCCTGTGCCACCAAATGGGAAGATTTCCTTGCCACCTGATTGAAAATAGTCTCTGTTTTAGTCAGCTTTTTTGCTGCACTATGGAAGGACCCATCCAGAACAATTGTAGAGAGGGAAAAGTTGCCTTGGGGGCTCAGGGTTTTAGAGGTCTCAATGCACAGACAGCAGGCTCCATTCCTCAAGGTTTGAGGTGAGCTGAACCTCATGGTGGAAGAGTGTGGTAGAGGGAAGGGGCTCACATGATGATCAGGAAGCAGAGTGAGGCTCCACTTGCCAAATACAAATATATATCCCAAAGAATTGGCCCATGACCCTCCTCTCCAGCCACACCCCACCACTTCAGTCACCACTCAGTCAATCACTATCAGGGGATTAATTCACTGAGAGGTTAAGACTCTCACAACCCCATCACTTTTCCTCCGAACCCTCTTGCATTGTCTCACAGCTAAGTTTTTTGGGGACCCCTCACATCCAAACCAGAACAGCCTCCTGCCACACCTATCTCCTCCCGTGCCTGTTTGCCCTTTGTAGCATATGTTCCAACATGCACCCCTCTGCCGGAGCACGACCACCAGGAGGGCAGGCAGGGCCTCACTTTACTGTCACTGCTCCCTGGCATCCAACCAAGCTTCCACAGCTCTTCCCTAGCTTGCCCCTCTCATTCCATCTGCTTCAAGTGACATTGTGGATTGGGGTCAGAGAAGGACAGACCATGTTCTGTGGTGGCAGGCTCTGGCCAGAGGAGTTTTTTCCTGGAGCACAGCGAGTCCCAGGTGGGCACTAGGGTGGGAAAGACTATTATGCCTTCATGATACTAGAGTACGCATTCACATGAGGGACCAGATTCAGAGATGTTCAGTAACTTACCTAAGGTCACACAGCCCCAAAGTTACAGAACCAAGATTTGAGCCCAGGTTCAAAGTTTCCTCTTTACTCTGCTGCCTTCTGTAAAAGATGTTTGAAGTTCTCATTTGATTTCCCAGGACACTTGGGTCCCACACTCCATTGTATCTATACATTCTTGCTTTATCATTGCATCCTCA
Organism: Callospermophilus lateralis; assembly: GCF_048772815.1. NCBI lineage: Eukaryota > Metazoa > Chordata > Mammalia > Rodentia > Sciuridae > Callospermophilus > Callospermophilus lateralis. The sequence goes on from NW_027513684.1 coordinate 53,774, forward strand.
ACCCCAACCTGGTTGATGAGCACAGAAGACAACATGAGCCCGATTTCACAGACCAGAGAGGAGCCTGTAGCCACGCAGCCAGTAAATGGCAGCATCTGAACTAAGATCAGGTCAGCCTCATGTTGGCACATTGCCCTTAACCTTCTACCAGGCTGGGACTAAGCTTTCAGGTCTCATTGGCTGGCACGGGGCTCCTGACCTCCCAGCCTGCATTAACACAGCATGCTAAAAGCTTCCCAGGGACCTCACCCTGGACAGAACCTGCTCCCTTTACCCCATCCACAGGGTCATTTCAAAAACCCCTGTTGGCCCTCCAGTGAAGAGGCAAAGGGTGTCCAGGCTGCCAGGGCCCAGGAAACAAGGTAAACCTTAGGCTACTATGGAGCACCTACAAAATACTCAGATTCAAGGCAGCTGCAATTTGACTCTTGCTGAAAGCCAAGCATCAATCCAAAGAATATTTACTGCATCTCTGCAATATGCCTGACATTTCATGAAATCATGTTTTCTTATTTTGTGGAATTGGGGATCAAACTTACAGGTGTCTTGATTACTGAGCCTTATAACCCTGGCCCTTTTTACTTTTTTATTTTTATTTTCTATTTTGAGGATCTCACTAAGTTGCCCAAACTCACCTGAAGCTTTTGATCCTCCTACCTCAGCCTCCTGATTCACTAGGATTACCAGGAATGTGTTTTTTTGAATCTGAAATACGTTTATGAAAAGACATGAATTAGTCCAGTGCTTGCTATGTGGGATATAGTCACCGCATACAATCCATGGGAATCTTTATAGAGTCTTGAAAGAGGGGCTACAGATATCACCCCCATTTTGCAAATAGGTAGAGTGAGACTCAGAAGAGCCAAGCCACATGTCCAGGATCTCCAAGGTAGCAAGTGGCAGGGCAGGGAATAGAACCCAGGTTTTCCCAACAAAAAGGCTATGTCCTTCAGGCCTATAATCCCAGCAGCTTTGGAGGCTAAGGCAGCACGATTGCAAGTTCAAAGTCAGCCTCAGCAACTTAGCAAGATGCTAAGCAACTTAGCAAGACCCTATCTCTAAATAAAATATAAGAAGAGCTAGGAATGTGGCTCAATGATTGAGTGCCCCTGAGTCTAATCCCCAGTTCTTAAGCCATGTGCTGTCTGTCCCTTCCTATGAGCAGAGGGCCCTGCACTTCAGCCTCACCTCCTCAGACATGCTTTTAGGAGCACATCCTACTTCCCCATGTCTGGACATGCTCACTTGACAAGTAGGAAAAACCCTGGGGAGGCTCCTAAGCAGGCCTCCGGCTATGGGGGTGGACCCAGGATGCCCACCCTTGTCACACCAAGTTCAACCAACAGGTCCCACTCACTGTCCCCCAAAGCAAAGGCAGTCTGTGTAGAAAGGAGTCCCCTTCATGATGGTCCCTCAGAGCTCCCAGGGGCTGCCTGGTGGCGCCCTAGAAGGGGACTGGGGGGATGTCCCTCCCTCTGGGTATTTGGGAGCCGGTGCCCAGGAAGCCTCCAGAGGATGATGATGTGGAACTGGAGCCACTGGCCCTTCCCTGTACATGATGAGCAGGGAGTGTGTTGATGGATATGCTGATTTCACTATCCCGCACACCATTACCATCTAGAAGTTGGCAGCCTTCTCGGTGGGGCGGGGAGGGGAGGGAATTTACTAACTTCCTAATGTGTGTGGTGGCATCCTTTACTCTTGAATGAAGGCCAGGGACCTCATTCACTCCTGGAGGCCCGAGGATAGAGGCACCGCACTCCCTGGGTCTCTCCCTCCCGTCCACCCTCCTCCTGCAGAGGTCTTGCCCTTGGCCAGGGCTCCCCCACCACTTCTGGGGGTGCCAGGATGATGGAAACCCAGCTGTGCACCTTCCCCATGACTCCGCGCTTCCCCATCCCATGGTCATGTTCAGGGAGCAAGAAATGGACATCTTGGTGTGGGAGGGGTGAGGTGCAGGCGCCTTGAGGCCATGAGGGAAGGGAACCCAGAGGGCTTCCTGGAGAGGGAGGCTAGGGGTCCTTGCTAAGGGGCGAGTTGGGGGTGGGGAACAGCCTGGACAAAGGCTGAGAGGTGGGGTCACCAGCGGATGTGAGGGGCTGGGCGGGTGGAGAGGAAGGGGAGGGACGGGTGGATGCTTCTAGAACAGGCCTCCCCGAGTGGCAGACCCTGTCCTCTCTACCCGCACCCACTGATAAGGCCTGGGCAAGGGCAACAGGGTGAGGAGGGATGCCCGAGGCTCACTTATTGCCCAGGGCCCTGGCGGGGAAGCCAGCTAGGAGGGCAGGACAGCAGGGTCCCCCCGAGCGCTGTCCTGGTTGACAAAGGCGGGCTGGTTGCAGAAAGGGCTTGAGAGGGTGACATTCTCCCTGGAGGCCGCCCGTGGCCTGCTCCCCCAGTACTCAGGGGACATAGGACAGCTGTTCAAACACTGATCAGGCAGTGGGGCACCACGAGGTGGGGTGCTGGGAGGTGGGGAGGCCACCGTGACTGGGTGCGCTATGCCCAGTGGGTTTGGCCTGTGCTGGACGGGCACCTGCTGGGAGTGTGGGACGCAGGGCAGAAGAAGCGTCTGTCCCCCTGTGTGCATGTAAGTGGGCTCGTGAATAAGACAGAACGGGTGTGGGGGGGGCGGTGCATGCATCATGGGGTGGGTGTGCACCGTCTGCAGATGTGCAGGTGGACCGACCCTGCCAGTCCCTTCTGCTCGGGCAGTGATGCTGGTGCAGGGGTGTGACATCCACGTTAGTGAGCATGCGCTGGTCCACATGCATGCATGTGTGTATGCCTGCTGCACTAGGAGGGCAGTGTGAGAGGCCAACACAGTGGAGGCCCGAGGCTGGCTTCAGTCCTGGAGCCTATGAATCCCCAGGGCATTGTCCCTGTCGGTGCCCAGGGAGTCCCCAGGCCCAGCACCTTCGCCCCTCACATTGGAGAGGGCGTAGAGGTGGCCCCAGGTTCTCCCTAGAATGGTCTCCGTGGACATCTGTTCCATGCCTCTGCACCCCACCCCGGGCTGTGCTCACTCCAGAGGTGCAGGTGACGGTGGGGGCAGGTGGCAGTGGTGCCGGCACGAGGCAGGTCCATGTGTGTCCCTGAACTGCAGCCTGGCTGGAAAGCTGAGGGGACCTGATCCCTGGTCTCCATTGGCCAGATTCCCTGCCTGCCCTCCCAGGACAGTTCCCCAGAGCCACCAGAGCCCCGCCAGGGGGGACCCTGACCTAGGAGTCCGGGCACCCCAGGCTCATGGCCCTGCCCCCCACCCGCCCCTTCCCACCTCAACCTCCTTCTTGGCGAAGGGGACACCGAGCTTCAGCCCTTGGGCGACAGAGGAGCCTGAGCCCTCCAGGTTGAGCGGAGATGGAAGGGACTGGTGTGGCTCCTCTCTCCTCCTGTCTCTGGGTCTCTCCAGCCAGTCATGCCCCCACTGCTCACACACTTTTTAAAATGTCAATAGACTGTCACTCACTTTTCTTGTTATACTTCTTAAAATGAGCGTTTCCTCTAGTCGATGGCGGGAGGTGACACTGGAGTCACGGGCTTGGCTTTATTCCTGTTGAGAGGAGATGGACTGTGGAGAGCTCATCAGCTTTCATAGGAACTATTTTATTTATAAGGATTTTTCTAATGTCATGAATGTGCCATGCCTGGCTTCTTTGTGCCCACTCTGGAGAGAAGGGGGGACTGAGCATGGCCCAGGTGGGGTGGCTTTCTTTACCCCGAAGCCCAGAATCCTAGAGGAAGTGACCTTCAGCAGTGTAATGCAACAGTTTCTAATTGCACATTGCTGGTGGTGGGGAGCTCACTCCCGACCAAGATGGCCCACCTCAGGTACAGTCTCCAACCCCTTTCCTAACCTCATGGGCCCTGGTACTGTTCTCTGAAGTGAGGGAGGAAATCTCTCCAGAGTCCCACTTAGGGTCCTCCTAGGGATCCCTTCCCGCTCTGAAATACCCCCCTTGGTCCTTTGAATCTCTCTCCATCCCTTCACCATCTTACTGAGTCTCCAAAATATACCCAGAATTCTCTTCCCCAAGATCAGGAAGACCAATTGAGACTTCTGTGGGTTACCAAGACCAGTGTCTTCCAAGGTCACTTCTGAAATGTCTTCATTCTAGTCACATTTATAAGGATCTTATGTTCAAATGAACGTTGCAAGTGCTGGGTTAAAGAAATATTAGAAACTTCCTTTGAAGAAGGACTTATCAGGGCCTTATATGACTCATGTACCTGAGACTCTCCAAACCAGATACAGGAGGTTGAGTTTGGGTGCGTCTGGACTTGTCAGAAATTCAAGCTAGAAGGGACACATAAACTGCTCTAGAGGCAGACCTGGGTGAGAATTCCAACTCCACCATGTATTACCTTCAGGACCTGGAAATGCCTTTACCACTCTGACCTTCAGACTCTTCATCTGTCATGTGAAAGATCTTCATCTCTGTGCCTTGCTTGTTCCACAGGTGGAGCACAAGGGAAAGAAGTCAATCAGTTCCCAAACTGCCTCATCTGGTGCAGCTATCCCCAGGCACATCCTGGCTCAGGCCAGCCTCAACTCCCCACACAGCCTCAAATGTACCAAGCCCACTGCTGCCTCAGGTCCTTTACACATGCTAAAAATCCACTTTCCAGCTACATCCATATGATGCATGGTAGGGGCGAAACAAACAATGCATAAACTGCTGTGAGACAGAGGCCCTTGATGTCTTCTTCTGCTGGCCACCATCCTGCGCATGCCCATAGTCTGATGAGGCCTGAAATCTTTTCTGTCTTACCCTGAAGCTGGAGCAAGCAGGGCCTCCCACTCATGCACCTAAAAATCACCATGAAGGTAGTTTCCAGGATCTCCCGGGCAGGGAGGATGTCAGCTGGGAGCCACTGGGTCATGCCCAGGCCGTGCCCCAGACCCCTGGACCCTGCTCTGGGTCATCTCTACAATGGTGTCCCCTCTGCTGGCTGCCTGCGCTGGCCCCTGACTTAATCAATCTCGGACAATTGGCCACAGGCTTGTTTCCTTAAAATGAGGTCACCTCTAAGGATCTCTGACAGGACGTGGCCCCGCCTCCTCAGAGCAGTGGGGACCTTGCAGCTTAGGTAAGTGAACATTCTCTTAAACCAACAGGCTGGCAGGGGGCTCTCTTCTCCCCCAGGCTGAGTGGGCCTCTCAGGACCAGGTGAGGCAGCCCCCAAGGGGGGACACTGTCTGTGTCACAGAAGGCTCCACTCACCCAAGTCTCCTCCTGCCATAGGTGGATCATATGTCTGATGTTCTCCTCCCACTTACTGCATCTTTGGTCTGAGAGGTCTGGAGTAAAACCAAATGGCCTGGGTTTAAAACCCCTCTGGGCCTCTTTTGAGCTGTGTGATCATGGGTAAGTTAATCAATCTCTCTTTGCCTTAGTTTCTTTCTTAAATGGAGATACTTGTGTGTCTCCTGGGGTTTTTTATGCAGAGCAGTCCCTAGCACATAGGAGGTGCTGCATCAATGTGGCTGCAATGACTATTAAGGCCATTTTTTGATGTTGTGGGTGGAGTGGGGTGGGGAACTTCAAGGAAGATCAGTGTGAACTCTTCTCTGTTAATTCATTTTCTTTTTTGTGGGAGGTATGGTGTCAGGGGATAGAAGGAAATTCTCCTTCAAAGAATAGCCTGACATTTACAAGAAACAGCCCCCTGGGAGACATCCTGCAGCTACATATCTCCCTGGAACATTCTGTGGTTATCAGGATCATCAGACATCTTGCAGCTGACAGTTTTACTACCCTCATCCAGCAATTGCTGATTAGAGAGCTTCCCCATCCCCAGCATATAAATACCCCTGTGTGAATAATAAAAGTTTGCAGCTCAATCAGAACTGTGTCTCTTGTCCCTTCATTCCTCCCCACCTAGGTTCGCCGCCCACGTTGATGTGTCCTGTGGGTCAGAACATTTGGCACCCAAAGATTGGGGCTCCAGCCTTTGACTGACAAGGAACGCTGTCCTCCGGGGAGACTTGGTCAAGCGGAGCTCGCGATTGCCTTGGCAGACAAGACCGAGAGACAGATCCAGGAGGAGAGTGGGGACGACGCACGGTGAGTGACCCACCATGGGACAAGCAGTTTCATCACATGATTTGTTTTTGTCAGGCCTCAAGGAGGCCCTCAAGACACGAGTGGCACGTGTCAAGAAAAAGGACTTAAAATTATTCTTTTCATACATAGGAGAATTGTGTCCGTGATTTCCCCTTGAAGGGACCATTGATGGTAAAAGATGGCTTAGAGTAGGAGACTGTTTAAAAGATTATTATGAATCCTTTGGCCCAGAAAATGTGCCTGTTCCCACCTTTTCTTACTGGAACTTAATTAATGAAATTCTTAAAAGTTCACCCTTTGACAATGGTACCTTAAAACTTGTCAGGATTGGGGAAGAGGCTATGCAAAAGACCTCTCATCCCTCTCGTCCCCCCTCGGCATGCCCTTCAGTTACTATAGACATAGATTATTCTCAGTCTCCCCAGGACCCTGGGAACCTTCCTGGACCCACTCAAAATCCCACCCTAATGAATAAGGCTCCAACAGCTACCAACCGCCTTTATCCAGTTTTAAATTCCAGAGACACATTGACATCTGGGGAGGAGGCTATCTTGGAGAAGGAAGCAACTCGCTACCATTCAGAGGATCCGCCACCTCTCAGGACCCTGCCACAGCCTATAGGACTTACACATCCACCTCCCTCCTGTATCCCTCCTGCCTTTTGTGCTCTGGCCCTTCAGGGGCCAACTGCTCCATCAGATATTTTTTCTCCACTTACCTTGCCTAACCTGGCTCCCTTGCACAAGTCTCTCCAACATAGACGGGAACAGATCCAACTTTTAAAAGAATTAAGATCCCTTGACTCTGAGCTCAGCTCATTAGCCTTAGGCACAGAGTCAACCCGAGCTGGCCCAAGGCAGTCTAATACAAAGGTTAAGCTGCACCATCGGCCTGTTCTCGCCTTTCCAGTCACCCACAGGCAGATAGATAAGCCCGCCCAGGCTGAGGACAAAGAGGAGGATCAAGTGGAGGAAACGGATCCAGGGTTCATATCATAGTTTGTCCCTGGTGAGCAGAGTTCTCTCTCTGCTTCTTCATTGCCATATGCTGAGCTGCTTTCCCACTCCCTACACTTCCCCCACTATGTTCTGCCTCACCTTGGCCCCAGAGCTATGCAGTTGGTGGTCAGTGGAGTGAGATCTGAAAATATGAGCTACATAAACTTGTTGTTGTTGTTAGAATTTTTTGGTCACAGTGATGTAAAAGGCAACTAAAACACAGACTAATTTATCCAGCAGGGAATATTAAAGGCAGTACAGCATTTGAGATATGGCCTGGGTATTTTTAGCTGCTTTCAGCCTGATATACCAAGGGGATCAGGAGCAAAAACCAGGGTAGAAAGATTTAAAACACTTGCAGGTTTTCCAGAAAAGAAAACTTTGTAATGTTGGGGCCAAGGATGGTGTGGTTGGTAAAGAGATTAGTTCCATTACACAGAAGCCACCTTTAGGCATCTCAGGAATGAAAAGGACACCACCCTTAGCAGGCTCAATGACTTGTGGAGAGATTATCAGGGTGCCCTGCGTGCAAAAGGCAGCCTCAGAATCCTATGTCCAGATTCATTTTGCTGTGTAACTAACATCATATGGGCTCACAGAGGCCATGGTCTAGGTGGGTCTGGCTACTGTCCTCATCCTCAGCTGACCTTGTTATTGTCCATGTGATGCTGGTTATCAGGCTTACAGAGTGAAAAGTTGAGGGGTTGTGAAGGTTTGCATTCATACTTCAGAGGAAATGCTGGTGACCAGGATGTGCATATCACATTCAGAGTGCAACCCAGTAACCCCAGAAACAGTGATTTATCAAACTATGAGAGTGGAGCCAGTGTTGTGGTTGAGAGCTCAGTAGGTTAGCAGTGGCAGGCCTATGAACACCTGCTCAGGTAAGTGAAAGTCAGTGAGCACAGAAGCTCTAGGGAATGGTCCCACATCAGACCAAGCTGGAGGGGTAAGGATGCTCAAGTTCTAGGGCACCTATGTTACACCATCAGGTGCCCTAGTTTCACACCTGGAGCACTAGACTTAACGGAGCACTAAACTTAACGTGTGCCCTGCTGTGCTTTTTCAGTTTCCTCCTTACTACTGTCTTCTTCTTTCCTTTGGAATTAGTTGTGTTTTCCCTGCGTAGATGTATCTTTGAAATGTGTTAACTTTTTTTTTGATTATTAATGAGGATTGCAGCCAATGCAGCTACAAAAAGTTTGATTCTGCTGCTTTTCTTCCACTCATGAAAGTCAGTAACTGAAGAGGCAGAGAGGTGGGAGAGGAAAAGGTTTCATTGGCAACAATTCAGCATTTCAGAGATGAATGGCTAGCTCCTGGTTTCATCTTGCTTAGTACTGTTGAGTGAAAGTGTATACAGTGTGTAATGTGGAATTGTTCTCTCAGTCTTGGGCAAGTGGACACAAGCACAGTTTACTAGTGTTGACAGACTGTCCTTTAGAGGGGTCTGGAGTCATGGCTCAGTGGTAGAGAGCTTGCCTGGCATGTGTGAGGCACAGGGGTCAATTCTTAGAACCAAATATAAATCAATAAATATTGATAGATAACTAAAAATACATATTTAAAAATGTCACTAAGGAGCTGGGGATGTGGCTCAAGTGGTAGCGCACTCGCCTGGCATGTGTGCAGTGCTAGGTTTGATCCTCAGCACCACATAAAAATAAAGATGTTGTGTCTGCCCAACACTAATAAATAAATATTAGAAAATTCTCTCTCTCTCTCTCTCTCTCTCTCTCTCTCTCTCTCTCTCTCTCTCCCTCTCTCTCTTAAAAAAACTGTTATTTAAAGAAGTTAGGATTCTGTGGGTTATATCTGGGTCCCTGACACATCCCAAACCTGTGAATCTAAGATAATGTGATTTTTTATATGCTTGCAATTCTGAAGGTGTGTGTGTCTGGTTTCCCTCCTAGTCAGTGTCTTCTGTACACTTCTGCCAATACCTTTTAATTTGGACATTTCCTGTGACATAATAAGGTGGAGTGCCCAGTGCAAGGGCCCTTTTAACTGACTTTAGTGCTTTTAACTGACTCTATAGTTAGTCATTGAGATAGGGTTGAGGGTGTGGGGAGGAAAGAAAGCTATACTCATGAATTAAAATAAGAGAATGGCAGAAAAAAACCCTGTTTAATTCAGGGTTCAGCATCACTGTGTTCCCTTGAGTCTCAGAAGAGACTTTGGACAAAAACTATTGAGAATGCACTATTTCAAGTGCATTGAAGCTAATGTATGCTAATGTATGAATATGATATGTCAAGAGATTTGTAAGGTTTTGAACAACCAATAAAAAAAATAAAATAAAATAAAAAAAGGAGAATTCACTGTTGATATTTGTGGACTCTTGGAGTACAAATGCTTGTTTATTTATTTATTTTTAATTATTTATTGCTGTGAGACAGACATGAGCTTTTGGGGACAAGGGATAGATGTTCTGGCATTAACATTTGGTGTTCCTCAAAGGCTCACCTCTTAAACATCTGGTTCCCAGCTGAAGTCATTATTGGGAAGTGTTGGAAGCTTGTGGAAAGTGGGGCCCATTTGATGAAAATTACCTCATTGAGGATGTGCCACTGATGGGATACTGGGACCCTAATGCACTTCGATCTCTGACTCTCTCTGCCTCCTAGCAGCCATGAGGTGGTCAGTTTTCCTATGCCATACAATCTTGGCCAGATGTTCTGCTTTGCTACAGGTCCAGAGGTAAGAGGGCCAAGTGACCATGGACACTAATCTCTGAAATCATGAGCCAAAATAAATCTCTGCTCCTTTGAATGTGGTAATCTCAGGTATATTATCACAGGTTTGGAAAGTGATTAGGACAGCTGCTGTCCAAAATATAAGAGGCCCCAGACCTTCCTCTAACCAGATTCACCTCTTCTGTCTGAATGTAACACAGAAAAGCTGACAATTTACTCACTACTTTTTTGACCAACAAACATGACAGTAATATCTTCAGGTTAGAATTTGGGCATGTAAGGATGCCAAAGGTCTCTTGTGTGAGAACACTGCAGACCCCATTCAGAAATTGGAGCTGATGTGGCTTAGGGGGGAGCCCAGGTGAACAAGCCCAGCCCTGGCATTGGAACACACATTGCACAATGGTCTGGCTTTCCAGCTAGAAGACATCCATCTGGGCTGACGGTGGATACTCAAAAGAATCTATTTGGGGTGATTCTCTCTTTTAGAAACCCCTTAAATGTCCCAGAGTACCTTCATCTCCAGAAGCATTATCTGAGAGTACTCTCTTATTATTTGAAGAGTTTTCTCTATATTGAGCAGTTATTGAGTGGCTGGAAAGTACCTTTCATTTTTATAGGAGGGAATGTGCTCTCTCCTTTGCACTTTTATATTTTCTTACATTTTCAACAACAAGGTATGTGACTGAAATCTGCATCTTCACCCCTCTACCTCTGTGTGCAGGGCCCACAAGATAATATCATTGAACTTGGTGTGTCAGTGTTCAGATTATGTACGTAATGTTCTGTATGTGTGTGTGTGTGTGTGTGTGTTTGTTTGTGTTTGTGTGTGTGTGTGTGTGTGAGAGAGAGAGAGAGAGACAGAGACAGAGACAGAGAGACAGAGACAGAGAGACAGAGAGACAGAGAGAGAACACAAGAACTTGTCCCTCTAGCACCAGGACTTTATGCTTTCATGTGTTTCATGTGTATAGGTATGGAAAGGATATGAAAAAAGACACCATAAATTCTCCTGTGTGGGACTGTTTGGTTGTCGTGTGTATATATTTTCTGAGTGATTTCTTTGGTCATTGTTGGCTGAGTACCTTTCTGGCAGGACATGTGTTTAGGGTTTTAGTGGTGCGTCTGTAGGTGTTGTTGGCATTGTGGACAATTGTGAACATGACTATTGTGAATGCATTTGAGAGGAGTTAGGATGTTGTCTTACTATTATGTGTTGGATCTGTGCATTTTCAGATTTAAAATGTATGTGTATGTTCATGATGTCTAGGTCAGAATTTAGGGACATAATCTTTGGTGTTCAGAGATTTGGAGAGAATGAAATCATGGGGTATGTTGGGGTGTTTGGAATTATGTATATGTGGCACATAGATGTGTATAGATTCTGTTGATAATGTCTCAAGTGGACTGCTGTGTATTTTCTTGTTTAGGGCTTTGAGGTGATCATGTTATTCTTAGAAATGGAGGGGTGTCTTTGTGAGTATGTAGGAGGAGTTAGCAGTGTCTGTACATCTGAGATTTGTTGTTGAACTTTATATTCTGAGGCATGCTGTGTATGTGCATGTTTGCAACATTGAGGTGATTGTAAATGTTTTCATTTGAGAATACAAATTGTTGTCATGTTAATAAGTAATTTGTTTGCTCCATTCAGTTACTGAGGGAGTGTTTGTGTGAGTTCTTTTTGGGTGATACTGATTGATGTGTGGTCTGAAGATATGTGTATCTGAAGCACACCAGATACTCTCAACCAAAAGAACCTTGCCATAATTAAGCTTCTTCTCTTGTCAGATCAGCAGCAAGTATGCAAAGATTACCTTGGTTGGTAGCTTCCCCTTTCTTGTAAAAGCCAGATTTTTTTTTTTGGTAAATACTTGTGAAACCTCTGTCTGGCCTAGAGAATGGAATGAAAAACACTTGTCAAGTGAATCTTCAAGCCCTTTTCCCCCATGGGACATAAAAGTCAAAATATTTTGAAATTATCTGTCCATAGAATGTTTCAGGCATGAGCCACACTCTGGACTGGTTGGCAACAGCCAATAAACCTGCTTTCTGAAAATTCCTGTGGTATCCAGCCTCTTCAGTCCTACTTCATGTCTATTTTAAGTGTTTCTTGGAGGCGACTAGAATATGTGTGAGACTTTGTAAGGAAGGTTATTGATTGGAATTGTTTGGATTTTGCTGTGCATTTGTTTTAATTTGGGCATGAGGAACTGTGGGTTTAGAGTCAGGCATCTGGAAGATAGGAAGTTTATGCTATTGAGGATTTTCAGAGCTCCACAGTGTTGTGTGCTGTTAACTGAGTATATCAGAAAGAATGAGCAGTTTTGTACATTAATAGTGAGTTCTGTGCCCTTTAATAGTGAGAGAGTGGCTGCATGTACTTTGGGTCTTTGGGAGTACTGTGGATTTGTAGATTCAGATGGACACGTGTGTTCCCAGACTTGTATAATCTAGGACTGTGAATGTATTTAGGAATTGTGATGGCTGAATATTCATTCTCAAACAGTGTATGGGTAGTGTGTGTTTCCACTGAGATAATATAGAAGTTATATTTATATGGGAATACAAGTTAGGAGGATTGGGTACTGACAGTGTATATGGGTTATTATGACATGGTGGAACTTGTGAATAATTATTAAGAAGAGTGTTTGAATGGAGTATTTTGGTGAATTCTTTTTGATATTCACAAAATATTGATTTTTTAATTTTATTTTATATTTTGTTTAGGGAAGGGTGTGACATTAGAGTGCAGGGTAAAATATGTGTATTAAGGCCACACATGTGTTATGTATGTATTTGGGAAATGACAATGAGTAGATTGTAGGTGACATCATTGTTGTGTACATTTGGAGAGGGTTGGGAAACTTTATGTGTTTTTCGGAGTTGGTGTTTGCGTATCAAGTTATTCTGGGAATATGGACTCATGTTTATGTGTGTATGTGGGTGGTTGTACCTGTGTCATTTAGGGTTAAGAATGTTACATTTTTGTAATCAGGGTATTTCTGGTTCCACTCAATCTTGGGGAAGTTCAAAGAGATTTTTGTGTATATTGTATTTCTGATGAGAGGAACAAGTCTGTGAGATTTTCCAGAGTACTTAGGGTTTTGTTTATGTGACTTCTGGTAACAAATAGGGTTTATTTATTTATTTTGTGTGTGTGTGTGTGTGTGTGTGTAGGGGGGTTGTATGTTGTATTTCTGTGTGCATGAATACTCAGTGTTTGGTTATATCATGTGCATGCCTTCAGGAAGTGTAGAGTATATAGGAATGTATAAGCCTGCATTTGGAAAAGTATACATTATAATTGCATGTCCGTCAGTACCTGGGTGATAACAGGCAAGTGTATTTGTACGTATGTATATATTTTTTTAGAAAGGAAGTGGTGGTGTGTGTATTCGGGGAAAGCAGGGATAAAGGTGATTTATGCATCTGTGTTTTTGTTGGGATGGCAGTGAGTTGTGGTCATGCACCTGTTTCTAAATGTGAGGTGTTTTAATGATATCTGTGGTGGAAGGGGTTTTAATGAGTGTGCATCTTTACATGTATCTGCCTCAGCAAGAGGTGTTCACAGGTCTCTGTGGCTGGGTGGCATGTGTGCATCTGTGGCCATAAGGGATGGCAGGAACACATTGGTTATAGCAAGCCTTTCCCAAGTGCACTGATGCTTGTTCATGTTGATCTGGAGCTCCAACAGTGATTTCTGAGTTCTCATTCTTATCTGACATCTGTCTAAATTAGTTGTGGTGGTGGGTGGATGTGCCTCTTGGATCCTGGGCTGGTGGATGGGAGCTGATCAGGGATGGTCCCTCAGGAGTGGTGGGGGGAGCTTTTCCTCCAAGATGTAAGGTATGGCCATTGTGATTCAATTGGACTGACTCTGGAAGGAAACTGCCAGGAGTTTCACAGATCCAAGGACAATTGTTGAGAGAGTTGTTTGTTTGTCCACATGTTGCATCCTCCCTTGCATTTTTCCCTCTGCCAAGACAAAGACAGAGACTCTAAGCACAAATCTCCACAGAGCCCTGCCAGCTTGGTGGTGTCCTAGGCCCATATGTGCACATGACTGGCCTCATGGTGTGCATGCTCTGGCAACATCACAAGCTCTATAATTATTACACCACTGCACCTCAGTCAGATTAGGAGAGGAGTTAAGAACTGATTGTACAATGATACTTATTTTAAATTTTCCTGTGGAGCTACCCTCATTGTATTCTTTTTTTCTTAGCATGACCAAGTGAGTGATTCATCCTTTCAACCTGAATGATCCTTTCACATTTCTACTCATAGAGAACTTCCTTTTAATAAGTTTCTACTAGTGGAGAATTTACTTGGTTTTTATTTGTGTGGAAATAAGCAGAATGAGTTTAATTTTATATACATTTTCAAATATTCACAGCAAAGTTTTGTCATGTCAGCTATTTGGGAAGGCACATCAGTGGTGTTCATTACACTTATTTTTCTATTTTTGGAAACCAGCATGCAGCCACAAAACTTTTCTCATCTTGCAAAATTGAAGCTCATTTGTTAGACAGTAATCATCAATTTCCCTCATGCTCTAAGAAGTCACCATTCTCCTTTCTGTATTATTTTAATTATTCTGTGTACTATACTTCATATAAGTAGGATCGTACAGTCTGTATTCTCAAGGTCCATCCCTACTCTACTATCGGTCAGGATTTTCTTTGTTTTTTAGACCAAATAATACTTCATCATGTGCTACATGTAAAAAAAAAAATCTTCCTTGGGATAGGAAAAGGGCAAAATTGTAGAATGAAATTGACCTTACTATCCTATATACATATATGAAGAGACCACAGTGAGTTTTTTCTTTATGTATATCTGTAAAGCACGAGTTAAGAAAATTATAAATACATGGATGGAAGACCAGTATAGAAGAAGAAAGGAAACTGGGTCAGGGAGGAAGGGAGGGAAAGGGCAAGTTCTCGAGACTGACTTGGAACAAACTATATTCCATGCTTTCGTGTGACTATAATGCACAGCTAAAAATAAAAATATTCTTCCTCAATGTACCCTTGAGTATAATAAATAACCCTGTAGTAATTACAAGCATATAAATATCTCTTCAAAAGAAGTAGAATTGAAGGGTCATTTGAATGATCCTTTTGATAATTTGGGGAACCACCAATCAGTTTCCCATAGAGCCTGCACTACTTTGCATTCTAACCCACTAGGGTTCTGGCTCCATCACATTCTCAGCAGCACTGGTGTTTTCTGTTTTAGTTGTGGTGGTGGGTGGATGTGCCTCTTTGTTCCTGGACTGGAGAATGGGAGCCGATCAGGGATTTTTCTGTTTTCTGTTTCTTTCTGTTTCATCATGTGTTTGAAGCTGGATCTCATTGTGATTTTGATTTTGATTTTGATTTCTCCACTTAGTATTGATATTGAACATCTTCCCATGTGCTTCTCAGCCATTTGCATATCTTCTTTGGAGAAATATCTGTGCAAGTCCTTTGCCCATTTTAATATTGATTTGCTGTTTTCTTTTTATTGAGGTATAAGGGCTCTTTATATCATAGATCTTAAATTCTAATCACAAATATAATTTTCAAATGCTTTCTTGCATTTAGTGAGTCATCTTTTCACTAATGACTGTGTCCATTGATGAATCAAAGTTTTGGGGTTGATGTAGTTCAGTTTGTTTCTTCCTTTTGGTGCCTGTGCTTTTTATGTGCTGTTCAAAAAGTCTCTGTCAAAATCCCTTTTCATGGGCTTTTTCTATTGTGTTATGAGTTTTATATTTCAGATCTTACATTTAGGTCCTCTATTTATGTTGAGTTAATTTTAGTCCATGGTGTCAGATAAGGGCCCAACTTCCTTGTTTCATGTGTTGCTATCTATTCAGTTTTCTCAACAGTATTTGTGGAAAATACTGTCTATTTCCGTGGAATGCTATTGACAGAAATCACTTGAGAACTTACTTTTTTTTATTTCTGAATTTCTTACCCCGTTTTATTAATCAACATTTCTATCTTTTGTATTTGTATGACTGGTAAATTTATAGCATGGAATTTTGAAATTATGACAGGTTAGACCACCAATTTTGTTCTTGTTCAAAATGTTTCTGAAGTTGGTTGTTTTCACATTCCCTATCATTTTAGGATGGAATTTTAAATTTTTGCAATGAATAATTTCTGCATCATGTACAACAAGACTGGGATCTTAATTAGAATCAGATCCATCCCATGTTTTTATGAATAAATCAAAATATTCTCTAGTTTCATGTAAAATGAATATGAGTAAATAAAAACATGAAATAAAAATGGTATTCATGAAAAAAAGAAGTTAGGAATTTTTTTAGGGATGGAACAGAATCTGTAGATTTCTTTGGATAGTGCTGATATGTTAACAAGTTTAAGTGTTCCTGCCCAGTATCATTTGATATCTTTCACTTTTTGTTGTTATTCTAAGTTTCATTGCTTGTTTTAAAGTCTTCAGGTTTGATCTACTTGATTGGGTAGTAATACATTGGGTGCAGTATTACATTTTATTTTACTTGTCAGATGAAATTGTTTTCTTTATTTTCTTTCCATATATATAAATATTTATTATTAGTGTATAGAAACACAGTTTGTGTGTGGGGGGGTTTGTATTGGCACCTTTGCTGAATTTATTCATTGTGGTGATTATTTTCTTGGAATCTTGAGATTTTCCAGATATAACTTTATCTCACTGATAAACAGAGGTTTTTATACTTCTACCTTTCCATTTGGCATGCCCTCTGCCTGCACTTCTTGCAGATTGATCTGACCAGGATTTCTAATATGTTAAAAAGAACAAGTGAAATCATGTAAAATTGTCTTCTTTCCATTTTGGGAAGAAAATATTTTGTTTCTTGATTAGTTAATGTATTAGAAGGTAATTTCTCATGTGTGATCTTTATTTTGTTGTTGTTTGCATTTTTCTTTTTTTTCAGTATCAAGAATTGCATTCATGGTCTCACATATGCTAGACATGCATACTCCCAACAACAGAACTAAATCCTGATCCTTTTAAAAATGTTGAGACAGAATCTGGTCAAGGGGTTCAGGGTGTTTAGAACTTATGTGTTTTCTGACTTGGACTTTGAATAGCTGGGATCACAGGTATACACCATATCATCCAGCTGTTTTTCTTTCTTCTATTTCTAGTTGTTTTCAACTTCTAATCATGAAAGATTTTCTTACAGGATGGATGCAATGACAAGGTTTGTAGTTCAAGGTTCTTTTTGTGAACGGATAATTGAAGGAGGCACACACTAGACAGAGCATGAGGAGTTACTGAAGTGAGAGTACACTGCCTTAGATAAGGGGCAGTGGGCTCACCCATGGGAATGGGACGCCTTGAGGCAGAGAAGGATCTGGGGAGCTGGGTTTGACAAATAAAGAGACCAGATCTGGGATGATAAAGTTAGTGATAGAATATGACTATCACTCCATAGGATATGACTACAACTGAGTTTGGCAAATAAAAATGTCTATCAATAGAGAATGTTGATAGAAATTTTGTTTCTGTAGCTTCATTGGGAACTTTACTAATTTTAGATGAGATTAAGTAGAAGGCCTAACACACCAATATATTGACAAAATCATCATCTTCCTTAACAAAACTTCGAAAGCATAAGAAATAAAACTAAGAGTCAATAAGTAAAATGAAATCAAATTTCAAAACTTCTGGACAACAAAGGAAACAAGAATGTGAACAGAAAGCCTACCAATGTGAGGGGGAAAAATATATATATATATATATGTATATATATATATATTCTCTAGGAATCATGGAAATGCAAATCAAAACTACAAGGAAGAGAAAGTCTGTTATTATTGTGTCCTTGCTCTTTCCCTATACCTTAATAAAGCTATTAGTTTTAAAAAAAACTACATGGAGATTTTATCTCACTCCACTCAAAATATCAATTATCAAAAATAATGTTGGAGTAATCCACACATCAGAGAGAACATTTTGGGGGAAAAAAGAATAAAGTTTACTGGATTAGTCATTGGAGTATGAAGGGAAAGGTGGGTATGGGCATAAGAAAAACAGTAGAATGAAACAGACATAACTTTCCTATATTCTTATATGAATATACAACCTGTGTAACTCTACAGTATATATAGCATAAGAATAGAAAGATATAGTCCATGTATGTATAAAATGTCAAAATACACTTTACTGTATGTACAACTAAAAAGAATTTTTAAAAAGAATAATGTGTGGGAAAATGTACACTAATGCAGTGTTGGTAGGACTACAAGTTAGTACAGCCATTCTGGAAAACTGTATGAATATCCCTTTAAAAACTTGGAATAGAACCACCATATGATCCAGTTGTCCCACTCCTTGGTATATATCCAAATATCTGGAATCCGCATACTATAGAAACACAGGTACATCAGTACTTATAGCAACACAATTCATAGTAACCTAATTACAGAACCAGCCCACATACCCACTAACAGACTAATGGATAAAGAATACATGGTATATATACATAATGAAGTTTACTTAGTCATTAAGAAGAATTAAATGATGGCATTAGGTGGAAAATAGATGAAATGAGACCACAATTCTAAGAGAAATAAGCTACACTCTGAAGACCAATGGTCGAATGCTTCCCCTCCTATGTGAATATTTGACCACATAATGGAAAAAGGGAATCCAAAAAAAATATAACAGAGATATCTGTGGAGTACAGGAGGGGGTTATAGGGAAGGCTGGGAGGACAAACAAAGGGATGAGCAGTAGAATGAAACAAACCAAACTCTCTCCTTACATCTATGAATGAAGCATGGTGAATTTCAATGTTGTGTATGTTTATAATGCACTAATTTAAAAATCAATAAATAAATAGATGATAAACCAACAGAAACCAGACTCATTGTTCTCTCTTTCACTATTCCTCTAATTTTTCTTTTACTTTATTTCTTCTATCCCCCCTAACAAACAATGCACCCTATGCTGTCTATGGATCAGCCCTATTTTGAAATTGCAAATCTTTGTCTCCCTGATCTCTTCTTCTTTCCTCTTAATTAACTCTATTTTTAACTTCTCCTACCACTGGTTAGTTTGTAAAATGTCAGACCCCACCACTAATGTAATAAAAACAGTTAAAACACTGGAAGTCATAGGGAATACTAATTTTTTGAGTTTATGATGGATATAATTCATGATTAACTGCTATCTTTACTGATAGAAATTGCTGACCCTACAATTTCTGTTTATTGTGTCAATCAACATTTTAGAAGTCATAATAGGAACTAAGCACTTAACTTAATCCTATATGTTATATGCATAGTTTTTTTTTTTTCAGTTACTTGACTTTCCTTAATCTCTGAGGCACTGGAAACCTACAGGATAACTAAAAGCTGGTAGAGTAGAAACCCCACTGCTTCAGATCCATTTGAATAGATGGGTAGACACATAAACAATATGAAAAAACAAGAGAAGAAAACATCAAAAACAAAACAGAATGATTCAACAATAGACTCCACTGATACTGCAGTGCAGGAAATGTCAAGGAATAAATTTAGAAAGTTCATAGATAAGATGACCTAAAAGGAAAAAAATGATGAAAGGATTGGAATCAGAGAGAAAATATTAGAAGTGAAAGGTCATGTCAAGAAGCAGATACAGATTTTGAAGAAGAATCAATAGGAAACTCTTGAAATTGAAGAACCAATAAACCAAGTTAAAAATTCAATGGAAAGCATTACCAACAGACTAAATCATTTGAAAAATAGATATTGAGGTAACAATGACAATGTACATAATCTTGGCAAAGAAACTTCATCATGGAGAAAAGATGTTAAGAAAATATGAGCAGAATTTCTAGAAATATGGGGTAGTAGTAAAAGGTCAAATCTAGGATTTACAGGGGCTCTGAAGTACAAATTAAAGGAATGTAAAATATTTTCAATGAAACAATAAGAGAAAAATCCTCACATCTTAAAAATCAAACGGAAAATTCTATTTATTTCAGATTTGGTTTATAATCTAACCACCTTAGAATATAAAAACCTTAAGTGTGATCATCAGATTTCCTTATTTCAGGGCTCAGAAAAATACTATTTGAGTAAACTTTTTTGATAAATTTGAATTATAAATTTGGAGATTGCATAAGACTTTAATTGGTTATATTCAGCTATTCAGCATTGAAAAATAATTTAAAATGCTACATATTTTACAATAATATTTCAACTTGGAAACCCAAGAGGTTTCGGATACTTAAACAATACCACAATTATCATAAATGTTATTATTTATAGTTACTCAGTGAGTTATAAGATTAAAGTGGTTGAAGTGTATTTAAGCTTTCCCATAAAATGAATGTTATTCTACAATGTAGCTCACATTTAAGAAATTATACTTGAATGAAAGTCACATTATATTATGAATAATCTAGTCTTGACTTTTTTATTAAAATAAAATGATTTCCTTGAGTGGTGTCTGAAATTTTCTGAATAGAAAGTCCCAGACTTCACTTCATCACAAACATTGACATAGAAAGATTACGGTCCAATGATCCTGTAAGAACATTACAGAAGCCAGTTATGAAACTGGGGTATTACAGGAATATATGATTTTATTTAAAGAGGGGGAAAAACCATTTTCTTTCACCTCCTGTCAACCCCATGACCAACCCAGCAAAACAAATATAATTCATGACTACTTTCTTAGGAGGAAGAGTGGATATACTTCCAATATTCTAGGTGTTGTTTAAGGAGAGACAGGTGTCTGAGGAAATGATTTGTCTCACTTGTCTCAAGGCCCATATGAGGAAATCTCTTACTTTCAAAACCTGAGTTGGGCTGAGAACCAGAGAGAACTCAAAAGGATTGTCTAGGCATCAGACTCTACAGTACTATAATGAGACACCTGGGGGGGAAGAAATTACAAGACCTTCCTAAAGAAACCAGCAAACCTGTTTTAATTCAGAAATCATATTTCAAATCCAGAAAAGAAACACTCCTATAAAAGACTCAAGGGGCTTCCAAAATCTCTGACTAATTTGTGAAACTTGTCCTCCATACAAAATTGATTCAAAGAGTCTGGAAGAGATAGCTGTCTTTTCAAATGCAAAAACAAAACAAAAATTGTAACAGAAATAACAAGACACATGAAGAAACACAGAAACACAACTAAATCAAATAAACAAGACAACTCTACAAAGACCAATCCCAGGACTTTGAAGGTTTGTGGATAATTTCATGAAATGAAAGATAGTCCTCATAAAATTACCTACAGGTGTTATGAGAAAACACAGCAGAAAACTATACAAAAGGGCTGGGATTGGGGCTAATTTGTAGAACACTCACCTAGCACACACAAAGCCCTGGGTTCAATCCTCAGCACAACATAAAAATGAATAAAATAAAAAAGATCCTGTGTCCAACTACAACTAAAAACTAAATATTTTAAAAAGAAAATGACACAAAATCAGGAAAATACATGTAAAGTGTAAAAATGTCAACACGCCAGTATAAAAACAATAATTTAAATAAAGTATTCATTAGAAGTGTTCAGTAACAGACTTGATCAAGAACAAGAGTGAGTCATTGAACTCAAATACAGGCTTTTTGAAATTATTGATTAAAACAAAAAGAAAAGAAAAAAATAAAATTTTAAATATGAATAAACTCTAAGTGACTTATGAGACAACATCACAGGACCAATATGTATTTTGCATTTATCTCTAAAGAAGAGAAAGAGAAGGGGGAGTAAAACTCAAATAATACACATTTTTTTTTTCAATTCTGAGATAGAAAATGGATACTCAATTTCAAAAAGCTCAAAGAACAATAATTAAGATGAATGCACAAAGGACCCACAGTGAAGCAAATTGTTATTATCAAAATGTAAAAATGAAGATTTTTTATGGGCTGGGGCTGTGGCTCAGCAGTAGCACACTTGCCTGGCAAGTGTGAGGCACTGGGTTCGATTCTCAGCACCTCATATAAATAAATACGTAAAAGTATTCAATTCTCAGCACCACATATAAATAAATAAATAAAGTCTATCAGCAGCTAGAAAAAAAAATAAATAAAATGAAAATAAAGGATTTTGAACACAAGAAGTGAAGAGTGATTTATCTCCTATGATGGAGCTTCCAGAAAATCATCAGCAGATTTTTCAGAAGAAAACTTTAGGTCAGATATGATGTATTAATTTTTCAAAGAAAAAGGATGCACACACACAAATTAAAAACAATTTGACAACCAAGAAAAGAGTACCAGCAATAATTTCCTTTAAAAATTAAGAAAAAATAACAACTTTCTTGGCCAAAAAAAAAAAAAAAAAGTTGAGTGAGTTAATTAACACTAGACCCACTTTATGGAAATTGCTACACGGGGTCTTTCAAGTGGAAACTAAAGAATGCTAGTCAATAACCAAAAAGTAAATGACCATATAAACATTTTGGGAAAGGAAAATATGCAAATACAAATTCTTTATATTTATCACAAAACATTATAGTATTTCTCATCACTGACAGCATAAAACGTTAATTTGAATATAAAACCAATATAAAATTATTTATCATTTTTTAAAATTTGATTTTTACATACACATGACCCTAGGATGTATTTTAATATATTATGCATATATGGAATGCAAACCATTCCAATTTTTATCCCATTTTTGTGCGGGTACACTGGTGATGTGTTCATATGCACATTGAAAAATCATGTGCAATTCATTCTACTGTCTTTCCTATTCCCAACCCTCCCTTCATTCCCTGAATTACTATTTCATTTTTTCTTAAGTATTATTTAAATTAATTCAATCTTAATTGAAAATCATAGATTTAAAATGTGAGTATATTTTAATACAAAACAACTATGTACATATCTAACTTAACAATATTCAAATGGGATTACAAAATGGGGTACTTTAGTGCTTGGGACTGTAAAGTAAAATATGCAATAAGCCTGTCACTCTTGTAAGTTGTTTATTTTACATTATAATATGAACAAAATTAATCTGTGAGTCAAAAAATGGCTAAGATGGTAAAATCCATTATGTTTTTATCACTTGCTGTAAAGATGAGGGAATTAATGTTGCCCCTTAACCAATATGCTTGAAGGATTTATATATAACAATAGGAAGGGAGGGACCTGTGAGAACAGAAGCAGTTTGGAGTGATGGAGCTGCAAGCTGACAAAAATTGAGGAGGATTAAGGGTTATCATCAAAGCTAGGAAGAAAAAGGATGGATTTTATCCAGAGTCTCAGAAAGAGCACAGCTTTGCTCTTGATTTCAGATTCTGACTGCTAGAGTTTTGAGACAAGAAATGTCCCTTGTTAGCTATACAGTTTGTGGTATTTTGTTATGTAACTCCCAGGAAATTTACATAGCCCCATTCAGGGCTGCTCTATCACATATCTCTTAACTATACATGGGCAGAAATAATGAATAAACTGTAAAGAGATTACAAATTGAAAATATAATTTTGGTGTTTAAAAACATTAACATTTACCAACTATTACTACAACTAATAGGAAAACTTTTAGTCATTGCCAGGAGTTACCACGGAATAGGGACAGAATAAATATGTAACTAATTATTGTGAAAATTTGGTCTCTTAGGGTGTGGATTTAGGTATTTTCGTTGTTATTTTGGACTCATGTACAAAAATGCAAAGAGCCAAAATATTTGAAAATATATACATACATGAATTAGAATTCTAATTTTAGTACCTCTCTATTTTTTAACACAACAGGTAGTTGTTAAATTAATTTAAAAATCATAGTTTTCTTTATTAGTTTATAATGTATTGAGAGAAATATATCCATTTCAGCTTGCCAGTTTAGAATTCAGTGTAACAGAATCTGAAACAACTCCCTATATACTTCTGTTCTAGAACATTAAAACATGGCATTATGTTGCATACATGTGTATATGTATATACTAAAATATTTACATATTTGCTTAAATGTATTTAATGTGTATATACTCACAGTGTTCTTGGAAAATTGCATAATATACATAGTAGCTAATCAAAAAGTAATTTTTATAACTTTTCACAAAAATGTGCTATCTTTATATATGCACATATGAAAATAAAATGAATGTAGGTATAAATATGTAATTTTTATTTAAAATAATGATATTTTAAATAAAATATCATAGTGATATTGTATTTAAATTATCTTAGTGGTAATGAATTAGCATAATATTTGGAATAAATGCTTCCTTTGACTTTGATATGGATACATTGCTTTTATAATTTCTTCTTGTATGATTAATGAATTTATTATAATTAAAGAGTAAGAAAGCATCACTCCTAGCCATTTCAGGAAATACATGGTTTAGTTCTGTATGTGATTCAGTACTATATTTTCCCAAAATAGTGATTTTTTAAAATACTTGTCTCAAAGGAGTTTGATCAGCTGAATTTTGATGGTAAGTGAGGCTCACACATTTTTTCTCTTGTGGAAAATACATGATGTGGAGTAATAATCTTGCTTTTCCACCACCATTGCACTCCTGAAAGAGCATCATCATTTCTATCCATCTCATCACTCTGTGTTTCCTATCAGCCTAACCAGCTCATGTGTCTATATTGGGTTATGTCATTATAAAGCAGTCTGCAAAATAAGTGTTTTAGGTTTTACTTTGTCCACGCATGAGTGTTGTAGTCACTGTTGCTTGGGAAAAGCATAGATACTGAGTTAGGCACTGGTACAGGCAAACGCCATCTGTAAAACACACTAACTCTGTGGCCTCAGGCAGTTTCCTGAATCAGCCTGAAGTCAGCCACTTTACCCCCCCAAAAAATAGAGCAACATGTGCCCCCCCTCTACTGTAGTTAAGACTGAATGACAAATGAATGAGAAGAGTATATAAAGTTCCTGAAAAATGAGAGGGATAGTTGCTCTCTCTCCATCTCTTCAACCACCTGTGGAGTGTATTCCTCTGTACTATTTCAGTTCATTGTATTTTTGTGGGGGCGAGGATTCTCCCTGAAAGAGGATCATACAAACCTACCCTGTTGAATTTGGAGGCCATGAAAATCACTAGGTCCATGGCAATGTGGACAAAGTGGTGTGCTACTTCTGACCAGAAATAACTTGGATCTTTGCACCTTTTTGTACTCTTGGTTATGGCGACCAAAGAAAGATTGCCCTATTAGCATGGATCGCACGTGCCAATGTCAGGATGCACAGCTATTGTCAATCTTCAGTGGACATGTAGCATGAAAGAACAATGCACCCCCATTTTTTAAGATGCATGAATTTGGGGGATGTTTATTAGTACAGCTTAATCTCATCTCTACACTGAGTCATATTTATTCTTAACCCCTTCTTCCCCACCACCAACAAAGAATCACCAAGTATGTCTCAGGAAAAGAAACCATTAAAAAAATGTCCAAGATTCTTTGAGTTATTGAAAGTATTTATAGATGCTATCTGTCCTCAAAGAGATCACAGTCCATTATCTCAGCACATGTTGTTATAAATTGTCTCCGTTCTGCGTTCTGCTCACACAAGGGAAGATGTTCTTTCACCTGGAAACGTGAAGGAGATGTCACAAAATGTCCTTCTGCCCAAAGGGTGTGGAGTAAAGAGAGACTATTCTCATAGTACCACTATCATATTCCACATATGTCCCAGAGTGACTAGCTCTCAGCGGTGTCTGTTATTGTGGCAGGGGGAAAAAAAAGCAATTCCAGAAGCTATTTTCGTTTTTCTAATGGAAAAACTAGATGTGCAGATGAAAGAGTTATTAGAAAAATAAGTCTTAGCTTTTCTATAAAAGCATCCAAAATGTGCTGCATGTCTTGGCCAGTCCATCAGCACTCTGAAGGTATACATTAACAGACAGGATCTCTAATAAAAATATATCTTACTTTTAAAGACATTTCTTTCCCTAGAAAGTAGCCAAAGGAGAAGAAGGAGAGCCAGAAAAGGCTTCTGAAGTCGAATGAGCATGTTTCAGCTCCAATTCCGGTGCAGCCGGTTTCAATGACAGGTAGGAGCTCAGAGGCTGGAATGTACACAGCCCACTCCCCAAGTCTGTCTTCTCTCCCACCCTTCTGGGGCGTTTGGATTCCATTCCACTCTCCAGTTCTGTGGTTGGTAATGTGCATCTCTGACCTTTGCCATTTTTAAACAATTTTAATTAAAAAATTAATTGTGATTATATATAAATAGAACACATAGGACTTTATCATCTTAGCCATTTTTAAGTATGCAGATATGTAGAGTTAAGTATATTCAGATTGTTGTGAAAACCATCTCTCACACGTGTTTATCTTGTAAAACTACAATTTTATATTTATTCAGAAGTTCTATATTTCCCCTTCCTCTAATCCCTAGAAACTGACACTCTAACTCTTTGTTGCTGTGAGTTTGGCTGTGTTTGATACCTTCTAGACATGGAATGATGCAGCTTTTGTCTTTCTGTGATTGGCTTATTTCATTTACCATAATGTTCTCAAAGTTGATTCATGTTGTAACATCAGTCAGAATTTTCTTCCATTTTAAGACTGAATAATATTCCTTTGTAGTGAATACCACATTTTGTTTATCCATTGGTGTACCTTTATTCCTTCCACCTTTTGGCTGTTGTGAATAATGCTGTTTTGAACATGGCTGTTGTTATTTCTCTTCACCTTGGCTTTGGGCAGAACCTCATTTCAAGACAATATGAATTTTGTCTTCCATTCCATTTGGATTTGGGCAGGGATTGAGCAACAGACCCGGAACCAAAGGGATGGATCACTCAGTAATAAATTTTAAGTGGTTCCCCCAAAACCTGAAAATCAAGACAAATAATATATCCATGCACTGTTTTAAAGTATCAATATCTACTGCAAAAAATCCATGATGAAAACAATATCAAGGTGTTAAATAATGAAGGGAACAGTAGTACTATACAGAGACATATCCGAGATGGAGACAAAAGGCAAAAATTAGTAACATAGATTTGGCCTGTATTTAAAACTGGCCATTTTGTTCATTGTGGAATTTTATAATTTTCAATATGCTTTTAAAATATTGCATTACACAATTTGTCTTGATTCCTGAGCTTTTCAGCAGCTCCTTTAATGGTACAACACCTGCAATAAATGTCTTACTCTCCTCTGCTTGGTCCAGCTGTGTCAAATACATTAGTGTCTTGTGCTTATGGTCCCCATTTGCTTTGTAAAATCAGACAAGATTAAACAATGACTCCTTTATTGGTATCTTCCTAAATCCAGGGACCAGGCAAAGTTCTATAGCTCAAATTCTTATCAATGCAGTCCACAATTCTGCTGAATACATCATTCTTGGGAATACCTTTTTTTTTGTGAAAATACATTTTTATGGCCAAATTAGTTTTGTAGGTGATCAGCAGAACAGAACTCAACAGACATTACACAAGAATGTCTAGAAATCTGAACTACATGAGCTAATGTATAGTGAGGTGACAGTATATATTTTGAATTTCTGAGGTGGGTACAGCCTGCAGTATTTTTATATTTGATCAAGAAAGTGCCTTTTCGAGGACAATGCTCTTTATACAAGCATGCCTGGCTAGCATTCCATGCAATGCATTCAGATAAATGCCTAGATGACGTTGGAGAAGAGGTCTCAATAAACGTTCTTAGAGAAGAGGCACAGAGCTTGCAAAGAAGTAAATTGATAATAGACGTACTGACACAACCTAAAAAGTGGTGTCACAACAGAAAGTTGAAAATAGCTCACTTACCACTCTGGGGGAAGAGAGTTTACATTGCATGATTTAACATCCTTGTGTTGTTATCTAAAACGCAGCTTCACGTAGGAGAGAGTAGAAGAGATTTGGGTTATTGTTCACTGCCTTATTATAGCTGCTATATTTTCATTGACAGAAAAATAGCATTTTGCTAATTTCACTTTAACTTTCATGAAGTCCTCATTTTGGGTTAAAAGATAGGGTCAAAGCTGGCTTAACAAGAAGGTGGGGAAATGAATTGAAATTGATTAACTTGAAGACATAGAAAAAGGCTTCTCTCTTAGCATATAATAGGGAAATCTATTTTTCTGGATGAGGCAATGCAGAGGAGTTTCTTTTTATTAGATATTGGCAGATCAGCAGTCTTAAAGACATCCCATTATAAAAAGTAGACCAAGTTTATTGGTTGCTTTCCGTATGCCAGACCCTGTGCTAAGCACTTCTGTGGATTATCGTTTTTAATACTTATGACAGCCTCATGAGAGTAGAAACTATAATTACCCCCATCTTACACAAGAGGAAATGAGGTTCAGAGAGGTTAAGTCACTTACCAAACTCACACACCTAGTAAATGATGGAGTTTGGATTTGAAGCCAGGCAATTTTGACTTCAGAGTCAGCACATAACCACTAGAGGCTAGGACCTTATCACCTTTGCTTTTTAATGTACCAAGAGGCACTCAATTGGCATCCAACCAGAAACAAGTTCAGGTGAGAGTGCAAGGCATTCTAGGCAAAACCAACTTACGTTATTATATTAACTTAAAGGAATAATGGAACAATTTTGAAAGTGTTCCTACCAACCAGGACGGTGGTAGGATGATCAGCAGCAACTTGACAGCTTCATGCTTTGCATGCTAACTTTACATAAGGATAGATGAAGATGTCACAGGGCTATTACTTCCCACAAAAGGTATGATTAAATCAACCTGTGCCTTATCAGAACCATAAGCTTACAAAGCACAAAAGAAACTTAGAGGTATGCAATTCTCAAAACCTGGCTTTGGCAGACATGCATTCTTCTCCAAGTACTATGGCATCCTCTACATTTCTCTGCCCCTTCCAAGAGGTAGGCCAGGTGACAGATTCTGACAAATGACTTTGGCCAAGATCTAAACAGCCAGTGCAAAATTCTTTAGCTCTTTTCTTCACCACCTGCAAGGACATAAATCCTTGATGGCAAAGCCAAAGATTGGGCACCATGGATTGGTACCACAAGTAGGACAAATTCTCTGGAGGGTCACACAAGCAGTAGGTCTTTGGGTGAGAATCAATTCTGATGTGTTAAGTTTCTGATATTTCATGAATGGTTTGTGACCCTTGAATTGCATAACCTATCCTATTGAATACAAGGTGATACCAAAATCACGAGGGAGCATGCAAAAATACTCAGAATATGGGTCTGCCTTCCAGCCTACAAAATTTTCCAAGGATAGGACATAAACCACTAGTCTTACAAAAAATAGAATACTCTCATAATGAGCTACTTTGAAAAACCCTGTTAGGTGTTAGCTTAGTTCATTCAATCAGTCTTCCAATCTGCTTCCTCTTCAAACTCTCTCTCTTTCTCATATGTGTGTGTATACACACACACACACACACACACACACACAAACACATATAAATATAATAAAGGTGTTGAGCTTAAACCTTGAGGGTCATAGTAAGGCACAGGAACACGGGTTTGACTACCAGTTTTATATCTGATAGTAACTATTTACTATCAGAGTGCCTTTGCATAAATTGTTTAATTCTTCAGAGATCCTTTCTACTAAAGTGGAAATTAGTGCTAAAAATAGTATCTACCTCTGAATGATGAAAATGTTCTCTGTCTTGATTGGGCTATAAGACATTTGCCAAACATTAAGACATTATACAGCTGCTACATGTGCATTTCCCAGAATATGGTTTAGTTCAATAATAACTGCAATAATAATAATAACAACAACAATAATAACAGTATGTACTCTGTAAGGTGTTATAGGGACAGAATTCGCTTGATATCTGGTGAAATGAAAGTCCAGAAAAAAAATAGTAGCTATTATTATATTATATGCTAAATATAGTTTATTATGTATTTTTATCAGGATATCTTCCAAGGATATACACAAATAAATTCACAGTAGATTAGGGACTCTAGGAGGTCAACTTGGATTATTTTGGATTGTAAATTGCATTTTCATGATCTGTTTCTTCATATTTTAATGCATAAATTCTCTTTATCAAAAGAATTTTAAGCAAAATTCACATTTATTCTGTGAGTTTCTTACAGAATGTTTTGGATTCTTGGCTTGGCTTACCCATGATTCATAATTTTACAAATAGTGCATGCTCTAATACACAATATATATTTTGTTATGCTTTTGCTGTAATTAATCAAGCAAAAAATGAGTATTATATTTCCTAATGATGACTTTGTGCCTGCAAAGAAAAACCTTGACAAAAATTTAACATATTTATACAGTCACCTGCATCAGAATGCCCAATCCTTAATTCTAATTTCAAGCCTTAATTGTTGTGGACCATAATAACAAAATGTTTTATTTTTTAAAAAAATAAAATTTCAGTAGGTTTTCCATTCAAGAAATACAACATGGAATAATGATATATGAAACATAGAGAACACAGGATGAAAAATACCAAGCATTACCAATGTGTTTAGAGAAAGACAGATTAGGTTGCTATAAATTTTAATTCACTATATCCCAGGAAAATGCCCTTAATAACAACAGATTTTAAAAATAAAGCAAATGCTTTCACTGTAGAAATGTGTGAAATAGAATACAGGTTCTTCCATCAAAAGAGTGCCAGGAAATATTTGAGTGTTTATTGAGTCTCTACTCTGTTCCTTGTTTTATGCTAGAAATTCCAGATTTGCAGACAATGAGAAAAGCAAGATTTCTTTCCCAGTAAACTTCTAGCTTTTGTTGGCTGTGTCCTATATAGGTGTTTTAAGAAGGTGTAGTTTATCTCCAGGACTCAGAAAAAGAACAACATAACAACACCATGAGATTGAAAAGCATCAAATAAAATAAGTGATAAACACACAAAATCATCTAAAAGGGACAAATGGATCATTGTCCATGGAAAGATTTGGCTGGAAACAAAGTTGTCTTCAGATATTTGAAGAAAAGTGTGGCTATCTAATGAGAGGAAGCAATGAGAGACACTGAGTTACTGTCTCTCATGTGGACCGCTCTCTCCTTTAGCAGTTCAAATCCCACAGTCCACCCATCGGCATCATGGTTCCCCTTTATATGTGAGACGCCCCACATTTGCAATATAACAAGTCTTTTCTTGCCAATCTTAACACACACACATACACAGATGTACTCATGTACACTCACATTCAGAATTCTCTTGGTGACCAAATTTATCCACATATTTACTTTCTTATGAGGAATGAATAGAAGTTGACTTTCCCATAAAAAGATAGTAAACACATCTCCACCATCTGCTACTTCTATATAGTTTTCTTCTAATTCTTTTAGTGACTGTAAAAGTTAGACATCATTATCCCATCATTATGTGTAACCCAACAGTTCTCTCTTCCATTAGTTTTTGGGCTGCTGGGAAAGAACCGCTTCATCTATGGCCACTCAGATTCATAACTCATAACTCATAACTTTTTACTAATCCATCCCCCAAACAATCCAGACTCTCAAAAGCATTATCAAATATGATAAAATTTACTTAAAATAGAGGAGGGGGCCTTACCTTGGATTGTTATGAGGAATAATTGCCATAATTACTTCCCAGATTTGATGTTAATGGCACCCCCTGAAGTTGTGGAGTAAGAATACCCTGACTTTTGCAATTTAGTTCTACTTTGACTCTGAATCCCAGTGTTTTAATCTCCAACTGATCAAGGGACTCAGTCAAAGCAAAAAGAACCTCCTGGAGCCACCGTAGCACCCTTTAGAAGAAAATTTGGGAACCATTATTCTCTACTTGAGTACTTTCTGCATGCTCATTATTTATTCTGCATATTGTTTACTTATTTAAAATATACACACTGGGCCCCTCACAGAAAAAATTGTCTTCATTGCCCCCAAAGTGTTGAGACAATAAGCTTCTGTCCAGATGGTCTCCTCTCAACACTCAGACAACTCAAGTGTTAGGAAAACATGATCAATGCTTGAATCAATCACCATTTCTGAAGCTCAGACAAGACTGAATTCTTGGACTTGCAAAGCTGAAGAACAGACATTGAAATCCACTGTATTCTTCAAAAGTTTTAAGTTATCCTGCAAGGACTCTCCAGAAAGCCTTTTCCTAGATACTGCAACCCATAATGTGTACTTCTACCTGCTTAGGAAAGGAAAGCAGGCAAATAATAATTTTTTAAAAAAGTATCCAGATAGTGCAAAGACAATAGACTACAACTTTTGGAGAAGTTTTAGAGAAAAGCTCTTGAAACAGAAACATATCAAGATGGGAGGTCTCCACAAAATGTGAGTGCAGAAGGCAGGGCGTGGAAAGAGAATGTCCTATGGGCAAAAATAGCCCAGGCACTTTATCCATTTTCCACACATTTCTTTTCCCACTGATATGTTTGTCTGAATCAGCTGATCTAGTTTGGATAGTTCAAATCCCTTGAGGGAAGAGACATATCTCTACAAAATTACTTAGAATCATTTGTGTTCTGATACATGTTTAATTTCATTGTTCTTGATGTGCTAATGGTATCCCAAAATCTTCCACCCATTTTGGAACTTTTAATTCCTTTCCAAGTCCTTCAACTCACCCTATGTAAGTCCCTCCTGATTTCTCTATTTTTTTTAAGAAAGGTTTAATTCTATTTTATCATAATAGCTTGTATTAATTATACAAATCAATGAGTTTTACTGTGATATTTTCATTCATGTGTATATTGTGCTTTGATTATCTCCACCCTCCCTACTACCCCCTCTTTGCCTCTTTTTTTCTATCCTTACCCCAAAAGTCAATCTTCTACTTTCATGTCATCTTTTTAAAAATTTTTCATATATCACAGAAAGTATGAAATATTCGTCTTTTGGTGATTACCTTGTTTCCCTTAGAACAATGTCCTCCAATTCTATGCATTTTCTTGAAGATGGCAAGATTTCATTCTTCTTTATGGCTGAATAGTACTCTGTTGTGCCTATATGCCACATTTTCTTCATTCATTTGTAGATGATATTTTTGAGGTGTATATGCATGATGTGCATAAGGTGGTCTGTTCTCATGTAGCCCTGAAGCAGCTCTTCCTATGAAGGGAGTATCCTCAGGATTAAATGGGATCCTCAGAGAAGGAATCAAACAAATGAATTTGTCATCAATAATTGCAGCCTGTATAACCAGTGATGTTTAGTGAGTTACACAAGACATTAGAAAACCTCAGGAATACAGCGCCATCTTTTTTTTTTTTTCCAAAGTAAATCTGGCTTAATCTAGAATTATTATGGTTTTTCTTCATACTTCTCTCTTTTTCCTCTGCCCTTCTGCAAAACAGCAAGAGAACTGATTTTGTGTTCAAACACATGGTTGTTAATGTTACTGTCCTGCAAACCATGAGCATCTGGCTTTATCTCCCAGAGTCTCAGTTCCCACAACTTCAAATGAGATTGATGACATCAGCGATCAGGATTGCTGTGAAGGTTAAATAACACTGTGTTTGCAAAATGTCCAACAGAGAAAACATGTACTGGGCACTTAGGGGTGGCCTTGCAAGCATTATTACATGACTTTTCATTATAATTGTAGTGGTGGCAGTGGTGGTGGTCATAGTAGTTTTAATATTCATGGGAGAGCACTTTTGTCCCAAGCCCATGTAACTCTAACTAGACTTGTTACAATTTCTGTTAAAATTTATACATAGAAGGGATGATGGTGGTCCTGTAATATCCTTTCCTAATTAAAGAAATAGTCTCCTGTGATATGACAAGGCCTGTCACATGGACAGTAGCATGAATTTCCGTCCTGAAAGTGAACCAGAGCTCTCTATTCCCAGACCTTTCTTACCAGAGAGCAGACTTCACTCTCTCTGATGTTTCTATGCATTGCTCTCAGTTTTGCACCCCATGGGGCCAAGCAAAATGAATCTAATAACTCTTCTTCATGACAGCCCTTTAGATATTTGAACAAAGTGATCATATCGCCTCCAGAGCATTTCCTTCTCCAAACTACACGTCCCCAAATCATTTCTCCATGTGACTCACATTCTGGAACCTTCCTTATCTTGAACATGACTCCAGGACTGCAAACTTTAACACAGACTAGGAGGGAGTGCAAAAGTCATGGAGCCACCTACAATCTGCATTATATGTTTATCAATGTGTCTCAATGAGTTTCCAGTTATTTTTTGTATTAAAAATGATCAAGCTCACAGGCTGGGGTTGTGGCTCAGTGATAGAGAGCTTGCCTCGCATGTGTAGGGCCCTGGATTCGATCCTCAGCCCTACATAAATAAATAAATAGAAATAAAGATATTGTGTCCACGTACAACTAAAAAAAATATATATTTAAAAAAAATGATCAAGCTCACGATTCACTAAAATACTCAAAACTGCCATGTGTATATATGTGTTCATGGACATGCTTTCTCCTCTTTTTCTTTCCTACAAGAAAAGATCCTTGTCAATCGTGTCTGTCTCACATGTCTGTTATGAGAATTAAATGAATATACATATGAACTGCTTAAACCATGGCTGGCCAATGTGAGCATGAAATGAATGCTAGCGGTTATTCTTATTTTACTTTCAAATGTACTGATACAGTCTATTTGCCAGGGCTGTGATAGGTTCTGGGGACACAGTGATATATAAAATATGGTCCCTGCACTTAAAGAAATAAAAACCTTGGAAGAAAATATTTGAAAATGATGGGTCAAGTACTGTATTAGAGATAAGTATAGGATGTATAGAGCACAAAGGGAGGATTTTAAGTCCCTACTTGTAGTGGAAGGGAGAAAGGAAGAAGTAACAGGAAAATATTTCTGGAGGAGCAGACACATGAGCATGGATCTTCTGAAGAATAGGCTTGAATTAGCCAGAGCATAGGGGGAAGCTTGTGTTAAGCAGGGGTAACAGTAAGCAAAGAGGATGATGTTTACAGCATGTGGACATTTGGAGACAGACAGGGTTTGATAGCTTTCCATGCATTTGGCTTCAAGAAATAGACAGAATACAAGAGGTGAAATGTCCACTCTACAGGAAGTCATTATCCCATCAGACAGGATGCTTATCAGTTTCCATTTGAGAAGTACAAGTGGACACTGGCATAAGCTGGGATGTGTGGGTACCAAGCTGCACAAATCTAAGCCGTGTCGATGTATGTACACAGCTTCTCACTGACCACTGCAATTTCTGCATCAGTCAAATGGGTGTAATGATACACTGGGTGCTACTTCTCCCACTGCTGCAGATTATTTCTATATTATATGATATTTAAGGCAGACACTGACCAAGCAAAACATTTCTGTGTTCTAGAAGCCACATTGTTAATGAAAGGAAAGTCAAAAATATTCATCATGAAAAAGCAATTACTGGAGCTAGGCATGAGGATGAGGAATAGGGTTAAGAGATGAAGGAAGGTTATTTTTGGCTGCCTCTCTGCTTTGAAATGATACCTCCTTACAAGTGATGGTCCAGCAAATGTTTTTTTTTTCTCTTTGTTCTATTGGAATCTTTTGCAAATATGCAAACCTTTAGCTTTAAAAAATAGTCTCACTTCATTTTATACATCTGTCACATCCAAACAGTTTTATCTGATGATTGATTATTTTGTAGCACATCTTTTAATGTTTGCTTCTGTGACCCATCTGACTTAAAGAAATCAGACAGTCTGAGAGCATCTCCCCCTTCCGTTGGTTGATGTAAGCAAAGCTAAAGGAGTAGAGCATCTCAGAATGTAAATACACATGGCAAATTTGCTTCTTTTGATAAACATTCCTTAGTCAATCAAAGATTGCTTGTACTAAAGACGGCACGATAGCTGTATGTCACCCAGCAGAGAACTAGTAATCCAATCTGGGCCAATTAATGGATTCTGCTTTTACTCTATTTTTTTTCCTTTATGTATACACCAAAATCTCTGTGGAGGAGCTGACAGGATATATTTGATTCCCCCACCCCCACTTCTCTTCTGTTTCTTCTTTCCAGGATTTCTGCTTCCAACATCCTTTGGGCAGAAAATGTTAGCAAACATTTATTGAATACCTACTGTATGCCTGTATACTTGAGATATAGCAATGATATATCAATAATCATTGGCCTAGAGACATCTCTGGAAGAGAGAAAGGGTAAAACCTACAGCAGAGGGAACCCTAGGAGGCAAGATCCAATTACAGACAAGACTCTCTGTGGGAGGGGAAAAGGTCAGGGGCTATTTTTCAGAAATGTTTGATCACTCAGCTCAGTTCAGAAAGATAGAAGATAATGAGGGGTAGGGAGGAGAAGAAAGAGAGCAGAGAAAAATCCTCACTGATCATTTAGTATATCCCAAGCATTGTGAATTACCACTTTTCTAACTCAGTTTAAAGAACAGGAAACTGAAGACTCCCAGAGGAAAATGATTTGTTCATGGCAAGGGAGATGCTGAACCGGGTCTCAGACTTGGGCACTTATTTTCTAAGCCTGTGCTCTGTACCGGGGGCTTCTCTACCTTCCCTTGATAGGAGTAGAAATGAGATGAGCTTGAGCAATGGTGTGGATGCTTCAGGTAGAAAAGAGAGCAGGTGATAATATCTGAATGTCATGAACAGCAACAGTCATTGACAGATGGCCCTGCATGGCAGTATTAGTGGACTCCATTGTCCTGTGCACTGAGCTCTGGGACAACTTGAATGCCTCTGTGTATCTCTGGTCATTATCATTGTGCCATGCCCTACTTTACCTGTGTCTCAGGGCAGAATTCCACTGGTATGGAATCATAATAAGTGTATCCTTCAGACTTCGTTTTGAAAATTCATCTGGAGTGTCCATAACCAGGAATCATGAACTTTTCAATGGAAACAGGCACAGAGAAGACGCTTGGGTAAGTCTCTTCATTTTATACAAGCAGAAATGGCTCTGAGAAAGAGAGGGAAGTCCAAATTTCAGAACCCACATCTCCTGACCTCAGACATGATGCGCTTTCTGTTCTAACTAATTAAACAACTGGTGACCCAGGAGAATAGCTGAGAGCACATTAGTGCCGAAATGGTCTCATAAAGCTTCAGGTTTGGGAACCTAACTTCCCATTTGCTCCCATAGACAAATACCTGGTCATACTCCAACTTTCTGCAGTTCAACAATACACGTCTGTATCTACCCAACTGCTTGAGCCAGCAAAATAAAATTAAAAAAAAAAATTTACTTGCTCTAAATAAACTCAGTGTTAAGTCTTGATTCCAGTTCCAGAACAGAACATGCTCAGGACTTGTTCTCTTCTTTGCTGTCACTCATTGGCCCAAGCTGAAACTCCTGTCTGCATTGAGTACCCTCCATCCATTTTAGCTCTCTTCCACCCACAACATGTAGCTCTTTGTCAACAAATGCAATCAGACCATAACTGCTTAAAACAGTAATAATGGCAACATAAAAACAATGACAACACATCATTAAATAACTGCCTATTATATTTGGGTACAATTGGGGGTTCTTAATATTATACTGGGCTGCAAATTGTAAGTTTCTGTATAGTTCCATTAGCCCTATGGATTCTTTTTAAGGATCTCAAATGCTCCAAATCCTATTTTGCCTCTAAGCCTTTATACAATCTAGTCCTTGTGTATGAAGTGTCTCGTCCCTATGAGCATCCTAACCCCTCTGCACACTTTTTTTATTCTCATTTTGAATGAGTACCTTTGGAAAAGACTTCACGCTCCTTTCTACCTCCTCCATGTAACTTGTATTCCTAGTTATATGCTCTGGTAATGCTTGAACAACGGAATTACATTTAATTATTCATTGATTATCCAATTATTTGTTTAACTGAATGAAACATTCTATTTTACGAGCTTTTCCATCCTCACCTATAAAAGGGGTATATTATTAATGGTAAGGATTTGAATAAAAGCATTTAGGTATTCAATGACTAACTATTAAAAATATTATTCTTAGGTTGGAAGTGTAGTTCAGTGACATCGTGCTTGCCTATGTTCAAGAACCTGTGTTCAATCCTCAAAAGCACCCAAAAATTATTCTTTAATTTTACCCATAGCCCAGAACAATAATCTGTATAAAAGGAAAATCAATCATGAGTTAAGACTCAGAACTAAGGTGATTATCAACCAGAATAGAGAGATTTTTCTGGAATATTGGTTGCAAAAATAAAGCTCTTAAGTCACCTGTGTATAAAAATATATTGAGTTTGGTTCACCTTATGCTTAAAGGAAATGCTTCTATTAGCTGTTTGCCCCCCAAAAGGCAAGTGAACAGGGACAGGAAAATATACATAGCAACTAGATTAATGCTAAAATACTCGGTTTATGCTGGGCAAGTTTGACTATTCTAAGTTGGAGACATGCAAGAAGGAAAATTTTTTGAAAAAGCTTTTTTTATTGGATAAGGATGATTTCTGTCTCCCCCTTCCTGGTACTGATAGTTAAAGGTCATGAAAATTGGTACACAGTTTTCTTAAATCCTGTTGTCCAAATTGTAGACTATTTGCAAAGCAAGCCAGTATCAATCCTGAATATATTTCCAAAGGTTCTCCTGGAGAGCAAACACATTTAAATGCACTTATTCACGAGTTTATAAAAGAATGTGAATATATGCGCACAGGAACATTGAAATAGCCTTCTGTGAGGTGTTTCAATAAGCCAAGCTCCCAGTCCATAAGGCAAACAAACCGGAATCAAAAAAACAGAATTGTCATTATGTATAGTTGTATACTTCACTTTAGGAAATGCATATAGTCTAAGAAATTTGTCTGTACCCCATCACTTTGGAAATGTAATTATATTTTTAAAAGTGTTAAAGGAGGTAGCTATTTTAACTAGCTTCTGAATGAAACCTTTAGTAAATCAAAGAATCATTCTGTAATGTGAATAATTGGCATCATTAAATTCACTTTGTAAGCAAGGGACACTTGCACCATGTTTGGATTTGAGCAGATGATCCATCTGCTTTTGGTTTGGGGACTTATTCATTCAGTTAACATTATTCATGCATTTATTATTCATGCATTTCTTTTACAAATATTTACTGAGAGCCTACCATATGCCTGGCACTTTGTTAGATGCTCAAGTTACAGGAGTAAAGAAGAAAGAACATGTATTTTGCCCTCTGGAAGCTTGTATCCTAGTGGGGCAAGACAACAAATAAAAACAAGCAAATAGATCTGGGGTTGTGGCTTAGAGGTAGAGTGCTTGCCTGGCATGGATGAGGTACTGGGTTTGATCCTCAGCACCACATAAAAATAAAATAAAGATGTTGGGTCCACCTGTAACTAAAAACCAATTTTTTTTTAAAAAAACAAGCAAATAGAAACATTTCTAGTAAATACAATTTCTAGTAGATAAATATATTATCAGCAAAAATAAAGCAGTCTAAGTGGATAGAAAACAATGGTCAATTGGGAATGGAATGTCAAGTGGGTATTTCTGCTGATGAGCAAGCCAGAGAAGTCATTATTTAATAGGCAAAGTTGAGGAGTAAGCCATGAGGAAGAATACAGAGAGGGTGTTCCGGGCCAAGAGAACAGCAAATGTGAATCCAGAGGATTCCTTCCTTCCTTCCTTCCTTCCTTCTTTCATCCTTTTGACTCAAATATCCGAAGGTTAGAACCCCAGCTCCAGCTCTTACCAATTGTATTAGATTGGACAGCGCATATAATTGTATTGTCTCAATTTTCTCATTTAGAGAAAAAGGACAATGAAACAATACTTTCAAGGAAGGATTTGAGGATTGTTAGTTTTATACATAAAGGCTTCTGAGTATAAAACACACTTAATAAAAGCTAGTGGTTATTATAATTTCATTATTACTTCTGCTTGCCTTCTTTGTTCCAACTTGAACCTTGATGTAAAGGAAGGACATAGTTACAATGATCTCACATGAGACTGAACTGCCTTCTAATTGTCTCCCAAGGTCTAGAGAACTCTATCTGTGACTAGAGGATATAAACCATGAGACTTGAAAATTCAAGATGGCTCAGAAAGGAGGAATGATGCGAACCTGATTCTGCCTGCAGGAAACTGCATTAGTGCTCTTGCACTGTGAACTGTCTCTGTATCCACTCTGCTTGTGCAACTCTAAGTTTCCCCAACTGAAGACTCAGATTCTATTCTCCCACATCTTGACTTTCCATTTGGCTACCTGAGATACTTTGGCCACTGCAGTAAGTTAGAAGGGATAGTTGCTAGTTCTGTGACTAAATCCAGGGGCGGTATATGTTTCCACATGACCTCTTGTGCAGTTTCCATCACCATGAGAACAGGCATAAACCAGTTCCAGAAATAGGATGGGAAATGGAGAAATATGGGAAGGTACACTGGGTTGCCCCAGCACAGCCCAATCTAGACCAGGCAACTGCAGCCAATTTGCAGATCTATGAGAGTAACAAAGTGAACTGTTAATACACTGAGTGCTCAGATCTTTCATAATGGAATAGTGTGGTGATATTTAATTAATATATTGATTTGCATCCTCTCACAAGCATTTTATTAGTTCATTCAAAAATATTTACTGTACTTCCTTGTTTGATGTGTCAGGCATTGAGCTAGGTGCTGGGGATGCAGATATAAATAAAAAGGGTATCACCCTCCCTTGGAGAGACTTACCGTCTGGGTGACAAATGTTTAGAGTTGAAAAGCATGTGATTCAGACAGAAGTTCTGAAAGCCAGGTCTTATCAACCTGAGACTATTGGCTGATTGCTCCTAGTGGCAGAAAGGGGAATTACAAGATGCTTTGATTTTACTGAATAGAAGACTTCAGAATTTCAGCTCTGGAAGATGAGCTCCAAAGCTCATCTTGGGCAAACTCTCATTACAAGTAGGGGAACTGAGAAAAGGGAATGACTTACCCAAGATGT
Organism: Callospermophilus lateralis; assembly: GCF_048772815.1. NCBI lineage: Eukaryota > Metazoa > Chordata > Mammalia > Rodentia > Sciuridae > Callospermophilus > Callospermophilus lateralis. The sequence continues at coordinate 94,209 of NW_027513684.1, forward strand.
CTCAATGCATTTGTGTCACATCTAAGACATGAACTCAGGGCCTTTCCTCAAGAGAGACACAGCTAATCCTATAAGACCAAAACAATCCTTAGAATGTAAGTAACTTTTTAACTGTCAAAATATTTTTGACCAGAATTTTTAATACTAATCATGTTTAAGAAAATATTTATATCCATAATCATTATAATTCAAAATTTTAACACAACTTCTTTCTTGCTCAGGTCATTTTAGGTGTAGAATTCAGATCTCATAAATAATCAATGTTATTATTTTATTCATTGAGACTGTTTCTAGCACAGAACTTATTGCTTTAGGTATGGGGGGGTCACTGAATCTCTACAACAATGTTGACACAGATAATAATTCCCATTTTACAGATTTGCAAACCCCCGATCACAGAAATATAAATATTACCCCAAACCATACAGCTAGTAAGTGACAGAGCCAGGAATCAGACACAGATCAAAAGTGTGAGGTCTTCTTGCTTTTTTACCCTAACTATCCAACAGTGGAAGTTTCTACCTGGAGTGTTGGTTCAGAAATGGTATTCCCAGTCATCTCTCTCTGTGTTCTCCCTCTGCCTGGGGAAGGCACAGTTGGAGCCCACTGCAGTTTGAGGAAATCCACTCCCTGCTTGGATCTTGTCTCATTTTTTTCAACACATACAAAGGAGAACAGGAAGTTTTTGAGAAGGTCCAAGCCTGGAGCTTCTAAGTGAAAACAAGGGGTTTCTCAGGGGTCTGGCTATCTTCAGAGTCTGAAGAGAGATGCATCAAAGAGATGAGAGCCTGGTGCCTTTGATGAGGGAATTGACCTGAAATTATCAGACTTGTGCTGACAAGGACAAAGAGAAGAAAAGGCTCATTTGGGCCTCATCGCGGTCTGGATTGGAACAGGCAGGAAGCACAAGGGGCTGTTTTATCCTGGCTCCAGGGCAACCATGAACCCTGGCTTCCTCCCTGGAACAACGGGCAGGCAGAGGAAAGGTGAGGCAACTTAAGGTAAACACCCAAACTTTGGGCTGCCAGGTCTGAACCGAGTCTTTCGGTTTAAGCTGTCAGTGGGTTCTCTCTCTCTTTTTTTCCCCATTCTTTTCATTTCCCTTTTAAATCTAAACTGTAATCACACACTACTCCACCCAAGTGCTTGATATGGATTTGTAAGACAGATCCTAACATAGTCATAAAAATCCCCTCTGAAATGTGCACTTTGTACTGTGTCTATGTGTAGGTGTGTTTAAAATGTCACGAACTGGAATGCCTAACTCTAGTTCCCAGGAATTAATCACTTAGAAGAGTGAAAGGGGAAATTAACTTGCTTTAACACTTATAAGACTCTCCAAGCAGTTGCCAAAATAGAACTTGCTGAATAGAAGCAGGGTTGTCTTTCCTTAAGAAATAAACTCCTTTTTTTCCTCCTTCTTCATATATATATATATATATATATATATATATATATATATATATATATATATATATATTCCCCCCCCCCTCTGGAAAACTGCCTTGCAAATATTTCCTTTTGGGGCTTAGCTATGGGTCAAATTTCTCTGAGAATAAAGGTGTGAATAAAAATTATTTTTGCCTTTTTTGTAATGGGTCAATGATTTTTAAAGTAAATTCGTACAATCATCATCACTCTCCAGATTTATAGCATTCCATCACTCAACCATGTTCCTTCACACCCCTTTTGCAGTCAATTCTTATTTAAACCCTTAGACCCTGGGCAGGAAGATCTGCTTTCTGTCTCTGTCATTTTGCCTTCCTAGACATTTCCAATAAATAGAATTCTACAAGGTGTGGTTTTGCATCTATCTGGATTTAAGCATATGTATTTGAAGTTCATTCATGATATAATGATTATCAAGATTCTTTTCCCTTTTGTTTGTCAAGTAATATTCCATTGTAATATTATTTGTCTATCCCATTCATACATTGTTGGGTGTATTAGGATTGTTTCCAAATTTTGGCAACTGTGAATAATGCTGTTAGGATCTTTCAGTATATGTGTTTGTGTGGACATATTTTTTTTTTGTTGTTGTTCTTTTGAATAGAATCCTAGGTATAAAATTGCTAGGTTGTGCAGAGAACTATTGATTGCAGCTATATACTATATTCCTTGGATTCAAGTGTGCAAACTTACCAAAAATTTTTGAGCTTACTTTTAAATTTTGCTGATGCTCCCATTAATGAATTGGATGGTCTAAAAAACAGCTGCTGCCATTTGATGAATTCTGAACAGAAAGTAGAGGACAATTTCCAGTTAATGTCAGACTACATATGACCAGGCTCATCCTTAGGTGTGCTCCAAACTAGAGTTAATGAAACTTTCCTTAGAGGTCAAGATGCCCCAACCCTTACACAGAACCTGAGCATCTTTGCCCCTATGCAGTTTGGATGACTGACAATGGCTGTGTGTTCCCTTTATACCTATGTGGAAAGGATGGCATACACCAAGCAACAATTTGTAGCCAAACAAGAGCAAAACTGAAGTATTTCTTCCTTTCCGTTTGTTTCTGAAGGAGAATCAGACTTTGCTCCCTCCTCTCCAGCATCAATGGCTGGATCAGAGCAAGCCTTAGCTTCTAGGCTCCCTTAGGGCAGAGACTTGGCATACCATACCGAGTTTTAAGGTTTAGACCATTCTGCTGTGGTCATGAAAGGACAGGTCAAAAAGACCAACAGAAAAAGCAAGGCAGAGGTATGGAAACGCGAAAGAAACTGGATGGCCCCTCAACCGCACTCTCCAGAACAGCACTCGGTGGTCTCCCAGGAGTCGCTGTGGTGGCCCAGAGGAATGTCACCTTGGACATGTATGGCAATGGCGGTGGGAGAATCAGAGGAATAAGAGTTTCTGGACATTTGTCGCCTTCCTGGGAGGAATGGGCAATTTAAAGGCCGCGATATTTTCCTTGGTACAGGAGGCGGACTGAGATAGGCGCATATTGACTCGGGGATCCCGACCACAGAGTCGTCAGGAGATAAATGCAAGCAGGAGGGCAGGTTCTAGGGTAGCCTCGCCTGGTTCCCCACCTCGGTGCACGCTTCCTTGCATCGATTGGAAACCAAGGAGTTCTGCGCGCTCAGTGACCCCGGGTGGCAGGGAGCTGAAGCTGGGGTTTCTGTAGTCCCTCTTCTCCCCAGGCACTCCAGTCTCCTCCCCAGCAGCGCTCCGCTTTCTTGAAGACTCTGAACGTTTGGGGGCCTCTTTTCCCACTAACTCCTGGGTCTCTCTACTTCCTTCATGCTTTTTTTCCCCCCCTGACTCTTTTGTTCCAGCACCCACCCAGCTTCCCCTTTGCGTCCCTTCTTTTTCGCGGATCTGCGGCTCCATCTCCACTCCCAGCTCCTGACCGGTCCCTCCCAGCGATTCCTTCCACCCTTGACCCATTTGCATTTCCACCTTCCCTGCCTCTCTTCCCTGTCCGCCAGCTCCCACCTTGGAAACTTGTCCTAAACAGGGATCCCCACGTAGGCACAGTTGTTCCCGGCTCAGAGTGCGGGTCCCCACACGCCTCCCGCTACCCGGAGAGCCCCGCCCCGCCCAGTCCCTAACGCGATTTGCAAAGACTGGGCTCCGCCAGTCCTTTCTCCCAGCGATTCGGTGAAGGAGGGCAGGAAGTGGGCTCTGGTGTTCCTCCGTGTTGCCTGCACCCCTTGGTGAGGGGAAACCCGAGACCTAGGGAGGATGCGGGTAGTTCGCCCCATAGATCCCCACTCCCGCAGAGCAGCACTCTCTACAGTCCTCCTTCCTTGGCGGGTCTGCGGGGAACCGGTGGGGGAGGCAACAAGTGACCCCCTGCGCCCCGCGGGGAGACTGATACCCCTCTGGGGTAAGGAACCCTCGGGTGGGGGGTGGGATTGACTATTGGCGTCTCCCCCGAGGCGCTGTGCATGGGGGAGAAGAGGACTGGGAGACAACCAAGAAGGCTCTCTCAAAGTCCAAAGCCCCCTTCCCTTTAGCTTCACCACCGCACCGCTAGCAGAGTTTGCAAGGGAGGGGGCTTTGGGATTTGAGGAAAGGGGTGGGAGCTGGGAAAGAGCCGCCAACGTGGAGGGATTTTTGGAGGGTTGGGGTAGCAGGGTGAGAAAGAAGAGAATGCGCTCCCTAATTCCTGATTGCCTCCCCCACTTGGGCGATGCCTTCCTTCAACCCACCATCAGGCGGGCCAGGCGAGGACCCAGCTTGAACAGTTGGAGCGGATTTAGGGGAAGGAGGAAAATGGGGGCTCCCAACCCCTCTCCAGCTTCCCTCCGTCGCCCTCCCTGATTGGCTGTGCGTCCCCGGAGCCCAACTTCAGTCGCTCCAGACTCTGTCTCAGCCCCAAGGGAGTCGGAGCGCCTCGATCCGGGAGGGAGGGGCGGCAAAGGATCCAGGAGTTGGCACATCTCGGGCCCTTCGGGGGAGGGGTGCGGACCAGGTCGGCCCCCCGCAGCCCCTGCCAGGCCCAGCTCGCTGTGTCTCGAAGCCTCAGCTCCTCTCCGCCCCCCCCCCCCCCGCCCTTTCCATCCCTCCCAGCGGCGGCCTCCCTCCTCCTCCCCTCTACCCGCCCGCCGCCCGCCACCTCCCCCCGGTTTCTCATTCCTGCCACTAGCGCACTCGGCGGCTCATTCCGCGGCCGCCGCCAGCTGAGGGGAGCGTCGCGGGCCGAGGAGCAGATGCCGCGGGGGCCGGTCGCAGCCACCGCCGACTTGTGAATGGGACCGGGACTGGGGCTGACACCGCTGCGCTTGCCCTGCACCAGAGATCCACAGCCGGAGGTCGCGTCCACCCGCAAGGGCCCCAGGTAAAGCGCTCCGCCAGTCCCTTCCTTTCTCCAGGACAGGGCTTCTCGGAGTGGGTGTGGGTAGGATTTCCTTAGAGACTGTCTTGGGAGGGGGGCAGGCTGAGGTCTAACCAGAGAAGACTTCGCTAATGCAAAGCAGAAGGTGGAGGGTGTGTGTGTAAAGATTTGTTTAAAAAAATCAGAAAAGGAGAAGGGAGCCAGCTGAAGGCGAGGGCAGCGCAGGGGAGTAGAAGAGCCAGATGTGCGCTCCACCACTCTTCCCTGCTCAGGCCTCCTCTGGGGTCTGTGCCCAGGCCATGGCACAAGGGCTTTGCACCCGGCTGGGGCAAGGGACTGCAGAGCTAGCTCCGGACACGCCAACTGCCCCCGGTCTCCTCTCTGGGGAAAAGTCGCCCCCAGCACCGGGCTCGCCCGCCCACGCTGCGCCTCTTTCGGAAAGCTGCGGGCGACCTGAAGACCTCTCTCTCTGAGGGGGTTCCTACGCGGTCTTCCCTGATCTCTGCTGAGCGATCCCCAGGGCACAGTCCCCCGGGTGGAGACTGCTGGGAAAGCCCCGAAAAGGGAAGGAGACCGGCTTGGAGCGGCGATCCCCTGCACTTTAATAGCGTGGGTTTGGTCCGCTGACTGCGGCTCTGGGGCTGCCAACTGCGGCGCGCTCCAGCCCTCAAGCCCAAGTCTCTTCCGGAACTCGAGCGGCGGTTCCTGAAGTCCCAACAGATCAGGGGTAGGTCTGCAAGCTGCTCGGACTAGAGCTGGGTTCGGGCTTGGGCTTGGCGAAGCCTTCCTGGGTTAACGTTAACTTTGGGAACGAAAGCTTCCCCGAAGCCTGCGCCTCCTCTCTGAGCGCGCCAAGCCTCCCCAGCTCCCAGCACGCGCAGCCTTCTGCGCTTTGCCCCCAGAACGCGAGTCGGGAGGCAGGAGGCTCCGGAGAAGCCGGCAGGGAACCGAAAGGCGGCGAGAGGAGCACCCCGTTTCCCTGTCCCCAACCCCAGCTCACTGAAATGAACAGTTGCTAAAACAAAGCAAGTCAGGAAAGCTTTGTGGGTAAGATTATGAGTTGAATAGATGCATGGAAATATCATCACTCTTCAGGAATGACCTGTCTTTGCTTAAGGTTGGAACTATTGATACTATTTCCAGTATTGTTTTTCCAGTTGCATGGACAATTATTTGATGAACTTTTATTTTTTTTATTTTTTGTCCTGAAGATGATTTTCTTCAGAGAAAGTGACTGAGATTGTATCAGCCTGGCCATGGAGTAGGTGGTGCGTGCTTCCTCATGCAGGGTCGGCTTGGATGTGAAGCTGAGCAATTTTGGAAAGAGTAGCTTCACTTGAATTATTGCAACTGCTTTCAAGGCTCAGTTGGGCTTCCTGAAAGGGGACATTAAGAATTCATTCTTATTGTCTCAAGTGTGAGAAATTGTGCTAATCTAACTGTAATTTTTATATCAAATTGAACAAGAAATGAGTTTGTCAGAAATAATCATGCCTACTACAGAGGTGCTAGATTGGACAGTTAGGGAGATGTGACTCCCGCCCTGTGAGATGCTGTGGTGTTGTGTGCAGATGGAGGTTACCTAACCTGCTGGACCCAGGCATACCCCAGGGACTCTTAGAGACCTAGGCATACTCCAGTAAAATCTTAGGGACCATGGCTGTCTATAGACTCCCCCTAGATGGGAACATTCCCCAGTCTTCCTCTGTATTTAGTTCAGCCTCTGCTTACTTCCCAGTGCCATGGTAACTTTCTTAAAAATCATAATCATAATCATAATAAAATAAGCAATACCAACAAAAAAGCAAACCCATTAACCTTTATAAAATATTTCAATCTTTTCAAAATTTATGCTTTCCTTTAAGTGAACATACTAAAACTTGATGCTGATGCTGCAAAGTTAGGCCTAGAAATCCCGAGTAGTTTTTTAGGGGAGAACTGGAAAGATCTCAAATAGTTACACTATTGAAAATTCAGGAACGGATCTGAAAGCTATTAGCCATCTGCAAGGCCAGAGTTCTTTTGGCTTCATATCCAGAGCACTAATAATAACACATCCAAGTTTACAAAGTCAGATTACAGTCCTCCTTATCTTTTGGGGTCTTTCTTTTGAGCTAATGGGGCACGGAGCAATTTAAAACCTATATCCTGACTCTACAACAAGAATAATAAGAATATGTACCATTCCCCGAAGATCTTGGTGTGTGCTTTATGTTCCTTGTCTTGTTTAGCTCCCCTGACAGCAGTAAAAGTCTGATCTGAGGACAGAGAAATGCCTGAAAGCTCATGTGCTAAAGGGGTTTCTATGCGTGGATACAGATTTGACTCTCACCAGTCTTGATGTGCGTGCTTGTGCATATAGTGCTTTAGTTTTTGCCTCAGTTTCCTCATCTGTACCGTCGGAATGCAAATGGCATCTAAGGGGGAAATAAAAGTATGTGGAGAGTACTCCTAAGAGGTAACCATATCTCATGAGTTATAAGTTAGTATTTTATGTCAGTATTTCTGTTCTATGGAGAAGAAGTGGAGGTATGATAAATGCATATTTCTTACCCTGGATTAGGTGGCTGGTGAGTGAACATGGGGAATTTTTACCCATGCTCAGTGACTCCAACCTGTTTGTTCTTTTCCAGTCCCTTCATTAAAGTTGACTAAGCTATTGCTTTTTCCACACCAAAACTCCTACTTGGATTTTAGGAGGAGAAGCTTTTCATTACTGATGAAACCTTCTTACTTTATTTTTTTTTAAAGAAATTGACAAATAATGCTTTCCCAGCATGAATCATATTTGCATAACTCTGAGAATATTAAGAACTCAATTTTCTCCACCAAATCCTTTGTTTGTGAGCTTTTCTATGTTTGTAATTGAAATTTCAGGATAAGTCTTTAACCTAGTGCTGGCCAATAGAAATATGTAGTAAAGGCACAAATGGGAATCCTATACGTAATTTAAAAGTTACTTAACCTAAAATTTCTAGAGGTCATGTTTAAAAAGCAAAAAAACAAATAAGTGACATTAATTTTAATGAAGCATTTTATTTAAGCCCATATATTAAAACATTACAACATAAGATAGCATATTATAATAACGTAAATTCTTAACTTAAAAAATTATTAATGTTATACTGTACATTATTTTTTCATACTACATCTTAAAAATATGGAGTGTGTTTTACACTTATAATGTGTCTCAATTGAGTCTAGATACGTGTTAACTGTTCAATAGTCCCATGCATACTGTGAATTCTAGATATATAGTTCAGGTCTCAGCTTTACAAGAGGCAATTTATACAACACATTTTTTTAAAACTACTATTGGTGATGGAGATACTGTGTTATAAACATCACCATATTATCTAATTTCATAGTCAAAACAACCCTGTAATTTTATCCCTACTTTCAGGCAAGGAAGCTCAAGTCTCAAAAAATATAAGTCCTGGATTATGCGCATGCTATCATTGTGCAAGCTCATAAGATGCAAAACTTGGGTTTAGCTTTTACATCTTTTGTCTGCCTGTCCAGACATCATTCCACGGTGAGATAATCACCTAATAATAGAAAAGAAGAAGATGACAAGCACGATGATGAAGCCACAGCAATAACATTAACATAAAAATTCTCTTAGCACCTGGCATTAGCAAATATATAATTTTTTTTCTCTTACATTGTCTCATATACTGCTATGTTTATTCATATTTGATAGCAAGTCCTTTAAAATCTGTATTTATACCCTAAACAAGCCCCTGGCAGGTTGCAAGTTTCCAAGCTAAGCAAGAAGATGTAATAATTCAATTAGCCAAGCTGCTTCCCAATGCCAAGTTCATCCAGGAAGTCAGAGTCACATGAAGATGAGAGAGAAATTCAATGGGACACATGAAAGGTGAACACTAGGGAAGCATGCTTATATGGTGTGTGGGCCATGTGGATAGGCATCATTTATTTGTTTAGGAGTCTGCAGCTAAGGCATGGTTTTGTAGAGACACCTCATGTCTGTTCCACGTGCTGGTGGTGATGAGGCAGCTTGATGGTGGATGGAGATTCTACCTTCAGAGGGCTCATTCACGGAAGGCAGGTGAGTGGCAACACCTGGGACTTGAGTGGAACTAAGCTGGAATCTGAGTTCTCAGCCACATGACCTTTTTCATTTGGCTAAGTTTGACTCTGACAGGCTGATTTTCAAGATGAAACATTTCAAGAGTTAATGTTCCGAAAGGACAAGTCTCAATGTGCAGTTGTGGCTTGGTCTCATTCTGCCTGTCTATATAATTCCCCTTGCCCAAAAGATGTTCACATGGCTAAGCCCAGAGTCAGTTCATTGAGATACTGCAACACCATACATAGAAGTATCTGGGGTCCTCCAAGTAAAGATCTTCTCCGGAGGCTTCCCAAGAAATAGGCATGTGAATCTTCAAGAGAGTGGATGTCTGAAGAGGCTACAAGAAACATGATCCCATTTAGAATTATTCTCGCCCTCTGTTTTTCCCGACATACTGGGATGAGTTGGGGATAGGATTTTGAGTCTGCAGTTACACAGAAATCTAACTCGTACAGGGGTGGATTTTTAAGATGAATAAAGAAATACCTTTTAGTGTGGCTTTATTCATACTTAATGATGTCTTTGGTTTTCAGAGTCAGAATTTTCTATTAAGGTCATCTTCGCTGTGTTCTTCAGGTATCTTGGTGCTAAGAACCTGTGATCATTGGTCAGAACATAGAGAGGCTCTGGTGCTTTTAATTGTATTATGCAACTTGAGAATAATTTTACTATTGGGGATACATAGCTACATGGTGTGAATGTAATATGTCATCATAACTCTGAGTACAGGTGTCCCTGAAACAAGACAAGCCATCAGAAAACATCCACCCATCCGTTCATTCACTTAGCTAAAGTCACAGACATTGATAATCAGCTGACCTGGGAGTATATATGTGGACAAGGTAGACTTTATTTTGCTTTTATGGATCTTAGGTTTTGAGAAAGCAAACAATTAAAAAAAAAAGTGAACAAAATAACTTTCAGTAGTGATAAATGCAAAACATGGCAGTGGATGTGTTAGAAGGGACTCTGATATTTGAGGGTAAGAGTCATCTCTGCTCAACCCAGATGAGTGCTGCTAATGATTATGAGGAAGAAGGCAGGGATAGTACTACAGTTGTTGGGGGCTGCAAAGTGATGCATGGGGAAGGGAGAAGTAAGGGAAGAGAAAAATAGAAAAAAATATAAAACTGAGAAGGAAGGCATACGTGGAGGGAGGAAAGGAGAAAGGGAAGAGAAAATATTAGTGTCATGTTTTCATGAATGACGTCATGGAATCCCAACCATCATAGAGCTGGATCTCTGAGGGTGGCGAGAGAACTCTAGAGGGGGGAGCAGCAATGGACCAACATCACAGGTGAGATCAGGGTTCTTGCCAGAGTGAATCACCTGACGGTGCATGCTTGTGTCTCCTCATGGATTCTCAGTGCCTCTCTGGCAGGGAAGATCTGTCTTAACTGTGATGTGTGAGCAGAGGGTGTGCATCTCTTGGGGTTCTGAGAGGCCAATGAATTTGGAAAACGTGTTAGTGTAGTAAGTAAATGGTTGGAATGGAGAAAATCATTAAAACATGGCTCCACTGAGCAATAGATAACATCTTTGAGGTGATGCCTGAAATAATATAACCCACACATATTGAGGGATGGCTTGGAGGAAGAAACTTATCAGATTTTCGCCTCTGACAATATTAAAAAAAAACAACTGAATGTGCACCTCAGGATGATAAATTTAGATTAAATCTGAACTACTCCCTTGATAAGGGGTGTTTGCTGTAAGTGGAAGGGCACAAAATTGTTTTCCCAGAGGGCATTAAACATAGCAATTGTTCATCCATCTTGGGCATCACTGATAAATGCCATTCTGGTGGGGGGATGCCTCTGGCTGCTTTCTTCCCTCCAACTTTCTCAAATTCACTATTAGTTTTTTGTTAAGATACTTTTCTTTCCCAGGAAAATAATTCTTTTCTCAGTGCATTAGTCAGCTTTGTTTTACTATAACAAAATACCTGACACAGGCTACTTATGCAATAAAGACAGGTTTAATATGGCTCATGGTTCTAAATGTTTAAGTCCTACATTGGCAGTCCTAGCATTTGGGATTCTGGCAAGGGTAGCTCCTCATGGAGGGAGTGTGTGTCAGAGCAAGTGCATCTTCAGCCAGGAAGCAGAGACAGGGGGATGGACCAGGTCCTACCGTCCCTTTTGAGGGCACATCTCCAGTGACCTTAGGACCTCCCATTGGGTACTTCTATTTTAAAGGTCCATAGCACTTTCCACTACCTTAGGGACCAAGATTTTAAATAGGACCTTTGGGGGACACTCATCCAATGTGGTGCTTGAGTTTTCTCACCTGCATCAGTCCCCTTAAATGTTAGAGCTTCTTAGAACTTTCTTCCTTAGTATTTTCTTTGAGGTATCTTCTCCTCTTCTGTTTGCTACAAGGAATAATTCACAAATCCCATGGCTTGCCAATCACCCTCATACTAACTAATGCTCAGGATGCACCGTATATCTTACTATTTCCCTATGGTCCCCATTTTAGTGATGTCAACCTCCGTCACTCAATTATCCACACAAAGGCAGATAAGGAAACGTTAACCGTGGGGGATCCACCTGTGAGACCTCACATCTAGTCCTTCACCAGTTGCTATTAATTTTATTTTGGACATTTCTCTCACTGTAGGTCAATTTTTCTAATTCTAGTGCCTTTGTCGATGTTCCATTTTTTTTTATTTCTTCTGACATCTCTCCTGATTCTCCTGACTGCCCTGCTTGCCTACGACCTTCGGCTCTGTCCTTCACTCTGCTCCTATTACTGGAGTGCACGCTTCTTGGGGCAAAGGTTTGGAAGATCTTACCATGCCTGCTGCTTCTGTGTTCAGCTAAGGAAGTTTGTCGTGGTGGCAGGTTCCATTCAGATCAAGGGATTTTAAGAAAAACGGACACATTTTTGGCCCTGTATATGGGCAGTTCAGGAGCAGCCCAGCTTGTGGAAACACAGGCACAGGACTTAAGAGTTCTTGTGAACTCTCTCTCCACCCCACCACAGGGGCACAGTTATGTCTGCTGAGCTCTGCTTCTTGTCAAGGGTTGGCCCATACTTTACTGCTCCTGGAGATTTCCTCCAGGTGACACAAACTCTGACTCAATGACATCTGTGGAAGCAAGCCTCAGAACGTATCTCTTATGCCTCTGCCTGAGATAACACCAAAGAAGCAGCGTTGCCTTACTTAAGTCACCATATCTGAGGACATTGGCTATGCATATTCTGAAGGACTCAGCATGGGTCATGGGTTCATCCATGGGGTTGAACGTGGGGTTGGGGCAGATAAGAAAAGCTCATGAACCCCAGAGGTACTCAGGATTCTTGTTGGATGGGTAGAGAGATGAATACATGAATTAATTAACATTTGGATACCCTAGATTTCCCTAGATTACTTCCTTATCTTCCTTGCAGTTCTTACTGTTCTTAGGAAAGAGGATTCATGGAATCCTCCTATACAGAATTCATTATATTGCAGCCACCGTGTCCTGTGTCCTGTAGCTACAGAGTTCATGAGGCTTGCTTGGCACGCCAGTTCACAATGAGTGGTGCCCCCTTTCATGAGAATGAATGAAAGAGTTAGTGATTGAAATTGTGAATGAGTGTACAAATGAGCAGATAAGAAAACTGATGATCATATGATATTCTTGTAATTTCATGTTCTTTGCCCAACATATCTAATATTATTTTGTCAAAGATCTGAAAGTAACCTTTAAGACCTTTTTTTAAACACACTTAGGAGCTGGTATTTAGATAATTTAAAAATATTATCCCTTAAGTCATATGGCACAATAGCAGCAGAGCCAAGAATAGGACCTTTTAACAGTTTTAATTCCTGGTTAAGCACACTCTTCACAATTATCTCCACTCATCATTAGACCAAGCACCTATTATATTTCTAGACACAGTAGGAGATGCTACAGGGGCTATTAGAACTGAAATGATAGACTTCCAGTTCTCCAGAAGCTTGTAGATAACTGAGGGGAATTTGAGAAATTCCCAACAGCATAAGTATTACCCAGAAAAGGAATGTCATTCAGGCCATCTGCCTCCATGTTTTCTTGCTGTTGGAGAGTATTTGAACATTTGATGTAGTTGGACTACCAGAGTTAGTTCACAGAAGGTGTCAGCTCTAGCATATTGGTCTTTAATCTCCAAGTACATTGGTGACTTAAGTATAACAGGGAGAAGAATATGGTAACAGCTGGGACAGTTATTACTAAACACCTCATTACTCATGTTTATGAAGAAACCATATTGACCAGGTTGGTTCTTTCAGTAGTTGCTTTGTCCAGTCTCATGATCTTTTGCTTTACAGTTAATCTCTTGTGAAAATATCTTTTCTCCATGGAGTTGGACAATTGAGCTGAATTTTCTGCAGGAAAGAAAAAACAAGAAGGGTTGCCATCTATTTGACCCTAGCAATCCAGATAATCTGCATTAGTCAGCTTTTCATTACTATAACAAAATACCTGAGGCAGGCTAATTTATAGACAAAATAGGGTTATTTTGGTTTATAGGGCACAAAGTTTCAAGCAGCATGGCTCTACTGAGGGCCTGCTCTATGGTTGCATCACTTCAAGGTGGGAGCGTGTATTTCTCTACACCCACACCATCTCTCTCCCTCTCCTTCCAAAGTCACCAGGATTCCACTGTGGAGAACCACCCTAAAGATCTAATATAACCTGATTACTTCCCAGAGGCCCCATCTCTAAGTACCATAATCAGATTAAACTTTCTACCCTCCTACTGCTATCGGCATATGACTTTGAGATTAAACTTCCCCAGGAATTTCAGGTGACAAACCACATACCAGCCCTAGCACAATCCCAGTCTGGATTCCTGTGGCTTACACCCTCTATTGTTATGCCTTCTGATTTGACAAGGTTTTCATTCTAACAGAACTTTGTTGCCTACCATGAATCACATAGGGGGCCAGGTTTTAGGCTCCTATTCTGAATTTCATCTTCTATTTTAAAATCTCTGTCTTAATTTTCCTACCCAAAATTTCCTGATGGTGACTGGAAGGAAGGAGGGCCCGAGGCTTCCTGGGTAGGGCTGATTGCAGGGGTATGTCTCCTTGGTAAAGATTCTCTGAACTGTGCTTCTCTGTATGTACAATATACTTAAACTTTTTTATAAAAAAGAGAAAACACTAAAACTAATAATAATCAGACCCTCAGAGAATCATGGCAATTTGGCTAAAAGTGCATTGAGCAAGTCTTGGATATATTTGTTTTATCACTACTGACATCTATGGGTGGAGATCAAGGATGCTGCCAAATGTACAATACATAGGAAAGCCCTCCCCCAAAACCAGTCTAGCCCAAGGAGTCAGTAGTACTGAGGTTGAGAAGTCTTGCCGCAGAGTGTGAGGATCAATCATCTAAAAGATTCGTTTTCAAGGGATCACGACAACTACCATTCATAGGACTTAAATGAGGTAGACTGTATCTTCATGCCACATTGGAGGAACTTGGGACTAATAGAAGCAAATTTGTCTAAAGTCACACAGGTGAGAATCCAGGTTACCATGAAGTTTTAAGTATTAAGCCCTTATTACGTAAAGAAAAAAAATACATTATCTGGCCTATTATCACTTCAGCAGCACAAAATAATATTTTGAAAACTTACACATATGTTGTTCCAATATCTGGAAGGTCATAACCAGAAGAGGCTTTACAAATATGTCATCCACATGGTCTTCTGCAATAATTACTTTATTGAAACGTAATAATAGACTACCCTGGATTACTAGTGCCGAGAACTTGTCAAAAAAAATTGCACACTGGAAGCATAGCATTCTAGTTATTGAACCCATTGAAATTTGACCTTTGGATACAGGTAAGAAAACAGCTGTCATTCAGAGGAGTTAAAATGTGCTCCTGGCTGCTGTCAGGAGATTGGATAGCCTTTGTTATTTCCTTGGGCTGGATATTTTCTGAAGTTTCCATTTGCAAATATTGACATATATCTACTGTATTAGTCAGAGTTCTATTGGGGGAAGCATAACCAGTAGGACATAGATATATATAATTTTTAAAGATATTTATTGCAAGGAATTGGCTTAAGTGATTATGGTGTTTCTTAGTCCATATAGAGTGCTATAACAAAATACCTTAGTGTACATAATTTATAAACAAAAAAAATTAAATTAGATAATTTATAAACAACAATAACAAAATGGTTGAGGCTGGGAAGGCCAAGATCAAGGCATAGCAGATCTAGTGTCCATCAAAGACCTATTCCTCAAAGTCAATGCCTTCCCACTACATCCTCACATGGTGGAGCCATGTGAATGTGCCCTGTACTTCCAGGCACTAGAGATGTTGATGTTTTGTAGGTTCTGGTAAGATTGGCCTCAGAGATGCTGGAGCAATACATGGCAATATAGATACATACATATATAAATAAATGTGTATAGGTGTGCAAATTCATGCATGCACACAGTTGTTGTTTTAGCAAGCATCTGTTCATCCAGTAAAATATCTACCTCTGACAGACCCAGTACTAGGTACTAAGCATGCAGAGACAAAATGATCATAATCCCTGCCCACAAAATACCAATAGCCTTAGGGATGGTATCATTCAACTGGTAATTTCAGTATGCTCTGGTGCATTCTATAATGTACACAATTTGAAATCATAAAAAAGGCTTTGTTGCATGTTAAATAACTGAAAAATTAATTGATTAGAAGTCTCTCTGTTGAATGTATGCTCCTTGCATGGACCTTAGGACCAATTCTGCCTTAATAAGAAATTGCCGCTTGTCAGGATTTTAATCAAATCTCTGCAGACTTCCAGGAGAAAGGGGATTGGATTCTGGCTGGTTGGCCACGAGGAGCGCTCAAGCTGCATGGCCAAGGGACTTGTGTACCCGTTTATGGGCTTTCCTCCTCCTGGGAGGAATTGAAGTGCCTTTTGTAAATACCAGCAATGGATGGATAGTTCAACAGATGGAAGTTAGAATGAGGGGAAATAAAATAGAAGTCAGGCTGATGGTAACTCAGTTGTTTCCTAGTAGCCAAAGCAACCAGAAAAACACCCAACGTTATTAAACTACCTTAAACTAAGGCATTAGTGTCCAAGTGGCCACTTGATCTCCAAACACTTGATGTCAGCAGGATTTATCTCCAAAAGACACGGCAATCAGTATCTTCAGTGACAACCCAGGAATAAACACACACACACATATGCGCACACACACACACATGCATACACATACAGAGGGTATATGTGCATGTACAGATATACAGCCACATGTAAAAATGCATCTCTAGGGTCTCCTAATTCTAGCAGGTACACAGGCATCAGTGTCTAGCTCAGTAACTATGATCTTAGTGACTCTTCCATGCGGTTTCAAGGGTCCTGTTGCGGCTCCACCTTTCCCATCTTTTTCTCCATGTTCCTTAGCTCACTGCTCCACAGCCTCTTCACAGAAGGAAAAGAGGTTTCACTGACTACAAGTAGAAGAATGGAGACGGGTGGACCAGGGCACACAGAAAAAATGTCCATCAGGGCCAGAAAAGAAAAAAAGAAAAGTTAAACATCAAACAAAAGGGCATCAGTTAAATAAATTATGCTGTATTCTTATGATGGACTATAATTAGCCACATGAATTACCAACAAAGAGTTTGCAGCTATGTGGGCATATGCTTTGAATAAAATGTTAAGAGGTACAAAGTAGGTCACTAAATTATCTATTCAGACTGGCTTCAACTTTCTACACTTTTATGAACACACAGGAGGATGGAAAAGAAGTTTGGCAAAATGTTCAGCAGAAATTGCATAGGGATGATGTGACCAACTTAAAAATTGTATTTACAAATTCTATCCTTTTTAAATTTTTCATCACTTCGCATTAGTACTTGAGCGGGACACATATCTAAAATAACTACAAAACTTGGAATGGTTCAGCAAGAATCAAATAAGGATTCTTTCTAGTTTCTGCTTATTTATGATGAATTGGTCTAGGTTTCTGAAACTGAGGTTGAATCTTGGACTTAAAGCAAACTTCATATTTCCAATTTGAAGGTTTGGTGATATTGCCATCTGTTTTTACTGTCTGTATTTTTTTCCCCCTCCACATTTAAATGAAACAAAGATGGAAAGTGTATGTGAGTTGAGAAAATCTGGTTTTATTATGTGTTTCTGTTGGAACAGTGGGAAAGGACTGGGGGAAAGGATGGCAGGACTATTGTAATTTAAAAAGACCTCTCAGGCCTTTCGGAACAGAGAGCTTGGGAGAGCTTCGAAGCTTTAGAGATGGAGGCTGGGCTTGCCTAGTGTCATTTGACTTGTTTGTAGGGACATTCAGCATCTTCAAGATACAGCTGCAGAGAATAAGCTAAAAAAGGGTTTGGCCCAGTATTGGTCATTTTGTTGTTGGAGGTAAGGTGCTGGTATTCCTTGTAATGGGTGATGAGAGGCCCACTAAGGAATCTAGCTCCTGCTCGGTTGGAAGATACAGTATAGTAATTGTAAGAGTGAGGAATTCAGGATTTCAGCTCATGAAAGAAGAAACATGGTGTCGGAAATGGCGCTGTAAACCCAAATGTCCATCACGTGGCTCTTGAGGTCTAGGTTTAAGCTTTGCTCTTCAGTGAAAACTTAGAACTTGTCCGTTTTCAGAATAGAAATGTTTATCTCCATGTCTGCATTTTAAAAATCATTGTGCATATGTTCTGTGATTTAAAAGTAACAGTCTTTTCCATTTTTCTCATTCTATAGCAAATTGCAATCGCACATGTCATCAAAAAGTTATTTAGTGACAACTTCTGAGGAGCCAAAAAGTTTCCTGTAATTTTTATATATTTTCCACATTTGGAATGTTAGTGATTAAGGTTTTTTCTTTTTTGTTCACTTAAAATAATTTATTATTATTGAAAATAAATATAATAATAAATGCAAAATGTTGGCTCTAACGGCATATGCTAAACATTTTCACAGTACAGCACAGCATATGCTTTGTTCTTCATTAAGAGATTTTTAAATAACTTGTATTTAGCAAGAATACATCATCTTTTATTCAGAATTAATTATATGCTGTTTTGTGTACCATAATTTAAAGTGCTACCCACTTCTAATATGTAATATGCAAGAGAAACTATGGTTACAATTCATTAGAATTGGCTTCTTTCCTTTGCAATTTAGTAGGATAATGAACACATAGAGCTGAAATGCTATTTGTTACTTGAATCAAAAGTTACATGAAGTGCTGATAACTAACAGTTACAAATCCTTTAATATTTTTTTTTAAGCACAGCATGCCTCAGGGGAATGGGATAAGTCATGAGAGTAATTCATGCATAATTAGTTATTTTCCCATTCTTTGATAGTTTTAAGAACAAGTTTTCACAAGGGCTATTGGAATTAGAGGGTTAGAAAAGCATTTAAAAATCATTGTGTATTATTCAAACACAGGACAATATTAAATTATTTGGTAGGCTGAGACACACACTTTTGAAAGCAAATCATGGGTTTTGTAAGGGTTTGATTCTTGATGTCTATTAAGCAAATGTAACCTACCTTCTTTTTTTTTTAATTAATTTTTATTGTAGGTTGTTCAAAACATTACATAGTTCTTGATATATCATGAATACAACAGACACCAGAATGGCAATATGTAAATCAATTGTTGTGCAACTGATGTGATTCTGCAATCTGTATATGGGGTAAAAATGGGAGCGCATATCCCACTTGAATCAAAGTGTGTAACCTACCTTCTTAAAAAGGAAACCACTTGTCCCAAAAAATGACTTGCATTTACATCAGTTTTCTGGTTAGGTGTCCAGAATCTCCAATTCCCCGTCTCCTATTTGAATTTTTATTATGTTTTAACCATGAAGAAAGTGATGCTCAGAGAAGTCAGATCCTGGCCTAGGGTAGCTCATGACAAAGGACCAAGAGTTGGAACTCAAGTCTGTTGGCTGATGTTCGAGTTACATGGAACTCGCTGACATTGTCAGTCGTCAGTCTTAATTATCATCAACATGGATTGCAGTCCATAGGATATTACCCCAGCTAAGCCTCATGCAGAGGATAGGAAGCAATCAAAGTGTGGCCACAGTGAAAACAAGATTCCTAAAGGCAATTTTAAATTACATTTTGACATCCTAACTTTTTGTTAAAAACAATGGAATATAAAATAACATTACTGCTCATTCTGAGCTGGCTGGAATGAGAAGAACATTCTAATACTATATTAATTGGAATATTAATCAAAACTCGAATTTTTGGCAGAGTTTTTCTTGAATGTAAATGCACACCATCCCCTTTTCTTATTTGATTCATTTCTTGCAGCTAGCCTAGGTATACACTGTAGAATATACAAAAATGGAGACTCAAGGGAAAATTCTCTTCCATAGAGTTTTTAGGGGATATAGCTTGCACTTCAACAGAAAGGCTCAGATCTCTCATCACACTTTATCAGAGGCAAAAGGGAAAACGAAAGTGAAAAACGACTACTCCTTCTAGGATGTCTTTCAAAAGTAATGGCTCATTCATACAACCTCATTTGAGAAGCCGTCAGTGACATGCATGATGACATTTTTAATCATATAGAAAAAATACTCGTGGCGTAATATTATCACAAGGTGTATACTGAAAGTCATATGGAAACTACAATTTCTGCCCTGGGGGAAAAAAAGGAGGGGGGTGGGCATAGTTAATATGATAAGATGGTAATAAACCATTAAGATGAATTAAAAGAGTTATCAGTAGTTGACAGGATTATCCTTTCATTTGGCAGTTGTCTTATTCCCTCTAGGCTGCTATAAAAACATTCCTTAGAAGGAAAAATGTATCACAACTGATAATTGGTTGCCCATGGTTTGGAGGTTGAGGAGTCCACAATCAAGGTGCCAGCAGATTTGACATCTCATGAGTGCCTGCTCCTGACATAAAGTACCTCTGGGGTCTTTCTGAGTCTCTTTCTGTAAAGGCATCAATGCCATTCCTGAGATCTGCCTTCATGACTTAATTTTCAAATATTCCACTTTTTTATGCGTTCTGATTAGGGATTAGTTTACAGCCTGTGAACTTTGAGGAGACACTAACACTTGGACCACAGCACCAGTCATTCATTTATTTAGTCAATTTTATTTAATTTATTTTAAAACCGTACATTTTCAATATTGATTTTTTGGGGATTACTAGGGGTTGAATTTAGGGGCACTTAACTACTAAATCACATCCATAGCACCACCCCACCTTTTTTTTTAAATTTTGAGGCAAGGGTCTCTCTAAGTTGCTTACAATCTCTAAATAGTAGAGGCTGGCCTGGATCCTCCTGTCTCAGTCTCCTGAGTGACTGGGATTACAGGATGTGTATTGATTGTTTTTTGTTAAAAATAAGGGGGAAAAATGAGAATAAAGGTCAAAGCCAGGAATCCTCATACACAGGCATATTGACCGTGTCATAAAATGATCACATGCTGCCAACTTTTAGCTTCACACCGTGATCATCTTTACCTGGTCTGGAGGAGTGTGAGATATAATTGACTAACTTATTAACATTTCACTTTCTCAGACATGGTAATGGGAGCTGAGCATTGAGAATATCATGCAGAGAAGGTTGCATTACAAACAATTCACCTAATGTAATTCACTTATTTACATAAATCTCCCTCTTTACATGTAGCCAGCAGTGGGGTTTTTATTTTCCATTATTTTTATCAACTCGAATCATGATGTTAGGAGTAAGGAGTTTGTTCACTAAGGCAGCGTGAGGCAAGTGATTTGCACAATATTTCAGCCCTTCCTGTTTGACACCCTCTCTTGGTGGGAACCTGGGTTCCAGTCTAGGATGGGAAGGTGTTCCCTACACCTTGTTAACTAGATTACCCATTTCTGCAAAATTCAGCAAACATTTCTTAACAAAACCACGTGCAAATTCTCTATTGTTACTGACACTTCCTAATTCCTAAGGGAAGGCACAAAGAATGAGATGAAATTCCCTGGATTCAGAAAGAAAGGGGAAGTGATTAAGATGTTGAAATTGCTCAGGCTGTGCGACTGTCATTGCTGGAGGAAGCGATGCCTCTGTCAGGTGCAAAATGTAATAGCTGTGATTACCTAGTACCTATCTTCTGGGACATTTCCCATTCACACCTAACTCTGAAACCTGCTCTAAATGGAAAGATTCCAGATTGTGCTGGTCTATGGTTTTCTTTCATCTCAAATGATACCATTTTTTTCTCATTTAAAATTCACTCTGAAGGTACTGATGTGGAATATTTGACTTACATGTTTCCAAAAAAAAAAAAAATAGTGCATTTCCTCTCTCTTCCTCTCTGTTGTGCAATATCTAAAAGTAGATGATTTTGTGGGCTCTCCAGTATCTGGAGCATATTCTGGCCTTCAGAGCCAGGGTTGTGGGACATACTGACTTCTATGATAGGGGCTTGTGATTGTTTGTTACAGAGGTTGTATCAGAGGTGGTCTGTGAACCATCTACTTCAATCTTCCTTGGAGACTTTGTTTCCAGGGAAGTTTTCAGAGCCCTAACCCAGGTCTTCTGTAGCTGGTGATAGGCTCTGAGATTCCCCATTTCTAACAAGCTTTTAGGTGATTGTGAGGTTCCTAAAGCTTGCAAACAGCTGGGTTGGGTCTTTTCTGTTTTCAGAAAGCCTTTGCACTTGCTGTCACATTTTTGAATCATAACAGCTTTGTTTAGGGGTTGGCCTATTAATATTCACAAAGGGTGAATGTTCATTTTAATATCTCGGAGCCACAAGGAATGGATCTAGACGTGAATTTCAAACTGTGCTACTTGGAACAGAAGTGTTTGCATTATCTGAGGGTAAGTTAGGAATGCATTTCTTGGGCTCATCTTCAGACTTCTTGAATCATAAACACTTGGGGTGCTTTTGAAAAGTCAGCCAAGGGGTTGGGGCTGCAGCTCAATGGTAGATAGCAGCTCACTTGCTTAGAATGTGTGAGGCCCTGGGTTCCATCCCCAGCACAGGAAAAAAAATTAAAAAGCCATACAGGTGAACTAGAGATTTATAAAGTTTGAGAACCACTAGTCTAAAATACAGTTTTTCAACCTTTCAGTACTGGCTATATGTTTCCATTTAAGCTGTCACCTTACTGATTTCTGTAAAGGGTGAAACTGTTCTTTGCTTCAGACCATAATTCCTGTTAGAGAATCTCTCAGACTTAAAGCCCCAGATGAAATTTTAGAATCAATGTCACAGGCAAATAATGCCTTTAAAACAGGTAATGGTCCTACTAGGAAGGTAATGGTTTGGTCTCTTAAAAGCAGCATCAAAATAACATGACAAGAACCATTGAGTTTTCTACTAGATGACAGGTTCCTAAGTTAAAGCTAATTGAGTTGAATCTTGGTTTTGACATTTACTAGCTGTGTAGCTTTTAGAAAAGTTAAAGAATATCTAGGATCCTTACGTTTTATACCTGAAAAAAAAAAAAGAATAATGATAGTACCTTCCTTTCACATGGTGCTTTTCATCATTAATGAATGGAAAGTGCTGTTCCGGGGCCCTGGTAATCAGCAAATGTCTAAAGTGGTGTTTTAAAGCATGTAACCATGGATATGCACTGCGGTTTTATTGATCCTTGGTTCCCTCATTTTAAACTGGGAGTAATTGTAGTTCCTAAAAGAGGTGAGTTTCAGAAATTGCTAGTGAATCTCACTAGCAATAGAACTCAAGGTCTTCCTATGAAAGATCAACAGGTAGACACAGGACCTCTCTGTACCCCAGCCTCTAGGATTAGTTTAGACACAGGTTAAGCACTTGATGGACAAATGTTAGGAATTACCCAATAGCTAAATTCTATGCAAGGAATGTTGTTCACGTACACTCCCATAGCTTCATGCAGAAGGGGTAATTACTAATCTCACAGAGGAGAAACCTCAACCTCAGAGAGGTGGAGTGAACCCACTAAGGTAGAACCTCAGGTGATGTCTCAGGTTATCTGATTTCAAAGCTCCTGGGCTTGTTTATTCTGCTGTTTCTTTGGCTTCCATGTGAATTTGGCTGGTAATGTCTAGCAATAGCAAAAGGACTGAACGAGCTCAAAAATAAATTCTTCAGTGTCTATGGGAAACATGGAGAAGAAATTGTACATTTGGTTGAATCAGTAGGACTTAAAGCTGGGCTCAGTTTGTATGCCTGATGATCCCATCGGCTCGGGAGACTGAGGAAGGAGAATCACAAGTTCAAAGCCTCAGCAACTTGGTGAGACTCTATACAATTTAGCAAGAACTTGTCTCAAAATTTAAAAGAAAAATAGAAAAGAAAAATTTAAAAAGGGCTTGGGATGTGACTCTGTGGTTAAGTGCCCCTTGGTTTGATCCCTAGTACAAAGTATAATTAATTAATTAAATGAATTTATTTAAACAAATTCTGTAGCTACTCACCATTTAACACCTAGTCAAAGTGGGAAGAGAAAGCTTTTTATTCTGCTGTTGGTGTTATTTTAAACTATGCCATTGTAAAATATAATGTGGAAAACTAAAATTTTTAAGCAGTCAAGTAGTTACAAGGTTAGCACCATTAGCCCCTTTCTGTCACTCTGATAGACACTCAGGACCCTCCCCGAAGCCTTCACACTCCGTGGGGGTTACCACTGTCCCCACTTATATGGCAGTTCTCCCCACTGCCGACATGTGCTTCTTCAAACTCTGTGGTTCAGTTTTGCCTGATGTCCTTTGTTATCTTTTAGGTGGACCTTTTGGGATGAGTTTAATCTCTAAGGGCCCCAATTATCCCCTCTCATTTAAGAAATGAAATCATTTATCCTACTGTATAAGTCAGGGTTCTCTAGAGGAACAGAATCAACAGGAACTATGATTATATAAAGGGGATTTATTAGATCGGTTTACAAAACCAGAAGCTGAATAGACCACAACGGCCATGTGCAGGCTGCAGAGCTCAAGGAACCAGGAGCTGCCACACAGTCTGAGATGCTGACACCTCAGAAAAAGAGGGATCAACGATGCTGACCCAGTCCAAGACTGAAGGCTTCTGGAAACTCCCTGGGTAATCACTGGCAGAGTTTGCTTGGGAAGAGTGAATGGGCGAGAATCTAATTAATATCCTTAAGCAATTGTAGCAGCAATCAAGAACCCACTCTAGAAGATTCAAGCTTTCATCTGCTGTTGCTTCCTTGTTCTTCCAACTTTTATTCTATTCAATCTCCAGCCTATTAGATGGTGCTGCTGAGGCTTAGGGAGGGTGTGCACTTCAATTTGCTATCCCACATGCTAATCATTCCTAGACACACCCTCATTGACACATGCAGAAGCCTCTTAATCATTGGCTTCTGTTAATCCAATCAAGTTGAAAATCCAAATTGACCATCACACCTGCCATGCAAGGTTTCTCAAATTTAGCCCTCACTGTTGACATTGTGAACAGGGAAATTGTTTTCTGGGGGTAACAGGTAATAACCAGCCTTCCCCATCCTTGCCATCTGAGTCTACCCTTCTCAGCTTTGAAGAACCAGCTTTCCAAAGGAGTGAGGACTGGTGTGGCCCACCTGGTTCCATCTCCTTGTGAAGTTGACCCCCACTCACTCCTTCTGTGCTGTCCTGGCTCAGGATGAGACTGACCACGTTGGGCATCATAATTTGCATTCACATCCTCTCTCCAAATAGTCAGTGAGTGAGTAAGCAAGGCTCTTTTATTATTCTTTGCATCCTCATTGCTTTGATTTAATCTAGGCAGACTGGTACCTTGGAAAGAGCATGGTTTTTGCAGGAGACAAACTTGCATCCAAACTCCAAATCTGGGTAGTTTGTGTGAGACTCTCAAATTTTCTGTGTCTTCATTTTCAAACTAAAAAGTGCAACATCTCTCAAGGTTGCTCTGAAAGTTCAAGTCCTTTGGAAACAGTGTTCATGGGAGACATATTCTATACACACTAAATTATTTTTCCCTATCACAAGAGAAATCTCCAGCGAGGGAGCACTATGTGCCATGCTTTGCCATGTCACGCCCTTCTAGACCTTTCCATTTGACCCCCTGCAGTGTCTATAGTCCAAGTTACAGGGAAGAAAATCAGACTTACAGAGGTTGAGCATCTTGTTTAAAATATCTGAGTTGATGTAAGTTGTCTCTGCACTTAAACTCAGACCTTCCTGATCCCCAAATCCCTTATGTGAGCCTCTACATATTTTGCCTTTAATTGGTTGTTATTCTGTGGACCAGTGAATAAATGACTAAAGGACTGGATATCAGAAGGTGGTGCTAGAAGTTTATTAGCAAATTATCTTTCCTTTCTAGATGGCTTCTTTTCCCTAGAAGTCAGTTGAATCTGGACTTTGCATTTCACATTTGGGTTGAGGCAAATGAGTGCTTAACCCTGACTTCAGTGTGGGCATCGGAGGAAAGAACAACTTCAGGCATCC
This sequence comes from Callospermophilus lateralis, assembly GCF_048772815.1. Classification (NCBI taxonomy): domain Eukaryota; kingdom Metazoa; phylum Chordata; class Mammalia; order Rodentia; family Sciuridae; genus Callospermophilus; species Callospermophilus lateralis. The sequence continues at coordinate 119,448 of NW_027513684.1, forward strand.
AGTCTGGCTTCTGTGATTGGTCAGTGATGTGATTTGCATATGTTACATCTGTCCTCAGAACCTGCATGGAATTGGCTGCTCCCTCTCCTTTGAGGAGCTTGCTGGGCTACCTCGTCCTATAGGCAGCACAATGTCCTAGTGAGATCTGGGTCTGAGCCTTTTTCTGCCTATATGTCTGATACCTGTTTAAGCATGAGCTCCCTATTCAGCCACTTGGGGAAGAACAAACTCAGTTGAGTCCTACCCTTGGCTAGATGTCAGGGTGCCACTGATAGGAATTTAACCTATTACAACCCAGAAACCAAACTGTCTTGAAAAGAATGTTGGTGGGAAAACAGTTGCATGGTTACTTCAAGGGTGGGAATCTCCTGTGCACAGTCTCTGGGTAGAACCTCAGCTAGGTGGGAAGGTGAGAAAATGTTGGGTGAACTTTGACTACAGTGGGAGAATCTCTGAGCAGCATCTGGGCCCCAATTGTCCCTGATACCTCTTCTCTGTTTAGCTGCCCAAGACAACCAGGGTAAGCCATCATTTTGATAGGCACTATGGCATAGCTACTTAGCAGAGAGCAGATGCACTGAATGGCTCATTTACGGACTGTCATTAACTTCCTATAATAATTTTCAGAGCTTGCAGTTTTAATGGATAAATTAAAATTTTAAGAAAAAGATTGAAATAATAAATATATTTCCCATACACTTACATGTACATACTCACATGAAGAATTCCACTATGTTACTAGTAGAATCAAAGAAGCAGGAATTTGAGAAATGTATTTTATCCTTTAAAAAAATCTGTTACTGCTCTTGTGATGAGCAATGGATTGTAATGGGTATTTCATTATAATGCTGGTGGATGCATTAATTAAAACATCGTTTCTTGGAAATAATCTTCAATATGTACATAGAGGTTTAAAACCCCATGTCTTTTGACCTAGCAATTTCCCTTCTTAACAGCGATTCCAAAAGAATAAGCAGGGAGTGCAGACAGAGATTAATGCACAATTAAGTTTGCTGCATTGTTACTTATAATAGGAAAAATTTAAAATTACCCAGTAGCCCAATAGTAGGGGGTTGAATGGTTTATATGGTTTGTTATACATTCTGACAAGCAATTATGCAACCATTAGAGGGAGGGTTCCCCAAGACGGTTTAGTGTTGGTGTGTGAAAATGTTCAGGTTATATATTAAGTCAGGTGCAATAGAAGGAAAACCTCCATTGTGTTTAAAAAATAGCAAAAAGAAAAAGCAGTGAAAGGAAATGTTTGTTTTCTCATTTATTAATTTTATTTTCTAAAATTTAGACAGTAAGGATGCATTCTTGCATAATTAGAAAAAAAAGAGGATGGGTAAATGAAATGTGAAAGTTGTATCATGCAATGTGAGGTGAGAATTATTTGAAGGAAAGAGAGGTTTCCAGGAGAGTGATTGATTTTTTCCACCCGATGAAGCAGGCAGAGAAAGCTAGAGAAAAGAGATGGATTTTTAAGGATGGAGACTTAATTTGCCCAGTGGGCAAGGAAAGGTCATTTCAAGACCTTCAGGAGCATAGGTTATGCAAAGGACAGATGCATAAACATACCTGGCGTGTTCAAGGAATGAAATTCATCTGGTGTGACGGGGGCACCGACTCCAGTGCAGAGCACTCTTCGAATCACGAAAGGTAGGGAAGAACCAGGCTGTGGAAGATGTGTTATTGTCAGTCCATGTTAAAGAACATAAGCAACTAAGCCTCATCAGAGTCTGGGAGACTCACAGCAGAATGTGGATTGGAAAATATACATGTGTGCATGCATGCACACACACACACACACACGTGTACACACTCATGCACACACAGGTACACATGAGTAGGCACACAGTGTAAGATTCCATTACAAGAAACAAAGTGAAAGCATACACACACAAACACACATGTATTCCCAAATGCTTTTTAGAAACTATGTTGGGGTGAAGGGTGTGCCTCAGTGATAGAGTGTTTTCCTAGCATGTGCTAGGTCCTGAGTTTGACACTTGAAGCCCTCCTCCCCCACACGCACATCTTGAGAAAAAGCTCATTATTCTTTTCTTTGTAATAAAATCTAAAGCAAACCATGATAGGAAAAGATACAATTTTCTCCCCCATGGCCAGTTTTTTCTTCCTTCAAGTCTTTCTGCCCTTAAATAGATATGTTAGAGATGCTCTTCCTGACCGCCAATTTTGTGTCAGGTGTTCACTCCCACTTGTCACCTCTTAGGAATCACCATCTATGCTGCAAACTGCATTCAGAGATCCATTACATGTGCCATTGTATCCCCACACCTGGTGTATAGTACATTCTCATTAATCGTTGTTCCTTGAGTGAATTCCACAATGTGTCTGCACATGAAAGGCTCTGTCAAAATTCATGAAGTTGACTGCTTTGCTAATTTCCTGTGACTCAGATCACTCCTAGTCTCGGAATCACATGAGATGGGGGTTTTGTCACTTTTCCCATCCAAGTTGGAATTCATTTTGACATTGCTGTTAAACTTGAAGACAAAACCCTCTGTATCACATACCACTTAAATTCAGGCAGATAGAAGACCTGGGTTCCAGTTTAGCTGCTACCCAAAATTCCCCAGATAGCAATAGTTCAGCTTTGTTCTCTCAGTTTTCTTCCTTTGGAAATAAGGATGTGGAATCAGTATGGTCTGCTGACTTCAGGAACCAACCCTGGGTACCTCTATTGCTTCCATGCTTCCTGATTTTTATGCAAAGTTAGCTTCCAGCAGCACCTGATCAATGTTTGATGACTTATTCATCAAAATCTCTATTGCATTAGAATTCTTTAGAGCATGAGATGGAGTGTATGACATCCTATAAAGTTTCTGGAAAGTTCTGGGGAAAAAAATCATTACTCTCAGCAAGGCTGGGTGGGGGAATAGTTTCATCTCTAGTTGGAGGGGAGAGGCTGCACTGTCTATGCCTCTATCCGGCAGATGGTATGACACAAAGCCAAGCTCCTGTTTTTCTCTGATGCTTCTCCTGATGACATCCTGTCATCATTGGTATATCAAACATGCCTGATGCCACTAGGGACACTCAGGTATCACATCCCAAGGGGAAGGCAGGTTTTGAGCTCAGTGAATACATGTGCATTTATTCACTCAGGGAACTGTGAACTGTTTTTCTACACATGGAAAAGAGCAGAGTGAGGACCAGAAAGTGCAAACTCTGTGGACAACAACATCACAGACGACATTCTCAACATTTCCCTCTCAGTGTCAGGGGGATTCCTTCCATTTTTCTATCTTGTCAAAATATACAGAATCTCTCTCCAGCAAAGGGAAGAGACGATGCCATCATTGGCTTTTCTGGAAGTGATTATAGTCCAAGAATCCAAGGATCCACCAAACTGCCTCTTTCTGCTTCAGAAACATTTAAACTAAACCTCTCTGTGTTTCTACCTCTGAATGGAGTCGACACGAGTGTGAAGCACGCAGGGAATGTACAGACGCATTTCTGGATAACACAAACTGAAGGGAAACTATTTGAGAAGGGCCTGCTTTGTCTTTGAGGTGAAGAGGTAAGATGCTGCAGCGGAACCGAAAAGCCTCTGAGATCTTAAATCTCTGCTCCCCTCCAATATCTGTGCAACTTGATATTGCGGAGTTTCAACGCAGTGTAATGACTTAATATTTAATTTAAAAGGATTTCCTGCTCTAAGCATAGTGTGTTGATTGTAAAAATCTGCATACATCCTTTTCGGGAACCTCATAATTTTCTTTTCTCATTGTCTCCATGGCAAGGAACCTGTTAGGACACTGTGTGGGTGAGATGGAGCACTGGTTAATTTTATCCTTTTTTTTTCTCTATTGCCAGTGTGTGTTTTGCATTAGAGTACTACTTTCATGATTAGACTAGGCATACGCTCATTTACATTGTTTTAATTATTTTCTTTATATTAAATTTTCACTTTTCTGCCACATGTACCTCCGTAAGGAAATGAGCATATGCCTAGTCATATATATATATATATATATTTGTGTGTGTGTGTGTGTGTAAATATATATATTTTTTTTTCTCTGCAGTAAAGAAAGGAAACTATGCATGTAATGAGCTTCTACATTGTGGCATACTCTTTGCTCCAAGATCTTATTTAATCCATGTGTAATCATGTATAAAAATGTTTATAGCCATTTTTCTCAGATTTTAAAAAACAGCATTTAGAGAGTTTAGGTGGTTTCAGGTGTTCATAAGTTTGAATGGTAGAGCCAGAAGTTAGGCCTGCTGAGATCTTGACAATTTTGTGATTTGCTTGACAGTGAAAGCCAACAAGAGTCTCCCCCTACCTGTCTTGAGATAACACATTGCTGTGGACAGTATAAGGGACGTGCAGTCAGGCTAATCTGGGCTCCCATCTTACCCCTGTTACTCTCTAGATGACTCTTGGGGAGTTAGACTTTCTAAAGTCTCAGTTGCCCCTAGAAACATTCTCTTGACAGACACTACCTTGCAGTGTCTGTAGGACTGGAAATACTGTGCGCTCCCACTGACTCGGGGAAGGTATTGTTGCCTCTGTCTTTTTTCTACGCATTCTCTGTCTTCCCAGCCTGCGAACCATCAAGGGGCATGATTGACAGCTGCTGCAGGTGGAGGAGCAGCTCTGAGGAGCCTGGGAGTGGGAGGGGGCTCCTTTTGAGTTTGTCAAAAAAATAAATAAAAAATAGTAACACAGCCATGCTTTTCAAGCTGAGATGCAGGAATTGGAAGAGGGTTTGGCTGGTGGGAGCTAAATCCCAGAAAATTGTCTAGAATTGGTACAAATGAAACTTGAGTTTAACAAGTGATGGAGTGGGGAGGCAGGATTTGTGCTCCTGTCGCAGAAAAACAATTGCTGTACCTCAAGGGGCTCGCTTCTCACTGGCAAACTCTCGAGGCACAGGGGCACCCGTCACTTTGCCACTCACAGCCCCTCCCAAAGGTGAAGCACTAGGCTGTCAGTCAAAGCTGCTGCTTTCTTGTTACACATCCTTAATCAAAAATAAGAGTCCCCACCCATAAATAAGGTGGGGGTTCCACCAGCTACTTCATTCCATTCAACAATTTAACCTTCGGGACATCTCCAGGAGGGAGGTATTCTCCATGTCATTTCTAGCTTACGGGTGGCGTGAGGTCTGTCACAGAGGTTGACTGACTTCCCAGGGTCCTGTGGTGATTTGGGCGAGAGTTGGTGCAGCCAATGCTCCGTCCCCTTCATTGGCTGTGCCTCAGCACCCCGTGCAGGGCTGCATTCTGGATGCATCAGGCTGTGCCCGTTTCATCCGGGGAAATAAATCTCCAGGGCTGTGTGGCTTGTTAGAGGTAGATTCTCCTGAAATACTCTTTTGGCTGTCCTGTGAAAGCCAGTGACTCAGAGGTCCTTGCCAAAGGATCATCATAAATCCTGTGCAGACAGAGAAATTCCTAATGAAAGAAGGTTTCTTTGCAGTGGCCCACAGCCTTCAGCTATAGTGTGCAGAAGAGGACAGTTTGTAATAATGCTTGGGTGGGAGCCAGGGGCCTGATGACATGGGCAGGGACACAGATGGTCCCATAAGGAGGATTTGATGAGAGCCGGCCCTCCCCACATGGAGAGTAGGGAAGGGCTTTGGGACAGTATCAACTGAGAAGCCACTGTCACGTGTGGATTCCTCTAATCCCCTGCCTGAGTTTCTGTGTCTCTGTCAGTAACAAGGAATCTTGTCAGATAGTCTGTCCCATACAATGGTGGAAGTGAAATAGCTTTCCATCCTGTTTTCTCGGTCTGTATTCTAATCTGACTGGCAGGCGAGGCTGGCAAAGCACAGCCCCACCCGGTGGAGTGATGAGCAGATTATCAGCCACACATGATTTTCCTTCTGTGAAATCAGCTGCTAATATTTGCCCTGAGCTACCATGTGTAGGACTCAGTGCTATGTGCCAGAGAGTGTGTGAGATCTGAGGGAGGAGGAGAAAGTGTGTGTGTGTGTGTGTGTGTGTGTGTGTGTGTGTGTGTGTATGTGTGTGTGTATATTTGTGTGTGTTTAGGGATTGCTTTCTTCTTTTTGAAAGCACATGCATTTCAATTCAAACAATTAGCTGTTTCTTCCACCCAAGGATGGAAGATGGTTTAATGCTTCCTTAGTAAAGTTGGCAATATACAATAATTACCAAGGATTTATAAGGAGAAAAACTATTATGAAAATTTTATTGTTATTCACATTGTTCTCTTTCTTTCTGTTAAATACATTTGGCTTATCATATATACACACATGCACACAATCTGAGAAAAAGCCTGGACTTGGAAATAGAAAGCCAGATATATCTAAGGCATTGCTCTTATATATCTAAGGCATTGCTCTTACAAATGTTCAACTTTTGGAGGTATCTTTTTTGTTGTTCTTGATATATATATATATATATATATATATATATATATATATATATATATATATATATTTTTTTTTTTTTTTTTGACTCTGGGAAGTATTCATTCACATGGTCTATGCACACATTTATGAGTTATCTCATAGCAATAGTCCTGGCAAGGCAGGCACTATTAGGACCCAATTCAGATAGAAAAAAATACAAGGTTCAGAGATGCTAAGCCACTTGCCTGAGGTAACACAGCTAGCAAGTGATGGAGTCTTCATCTAAACCCCATGTTCTTAAGTCCAAAATTCTGAGCTCTTGTTCTTCTGGAATTTTATTGAAGGACAAGTAAAAGACAGTTAATTCAGGTATATATTAAACTGACTGTTTGATTGCTCTTATCAGTAATTATTCCTTTGGAACCTTAGGGGTTTTGCGATGCTAACCAATGCCCAACCCCTTCCTCTGGGGCACTCCAACTTCTGCTTCTTCAGCCAGGAGAAGGAACAAGGGAAATAGAAACTTAAATGAACTCCCCAAAGGGCAGTCATCAGGCATCAATGGGTATTTCTTTATTCTATTTGTTTGATTTAGAACAAAACAAAACAACAAATGTTCTCCACCTCTGGGTCCAAGTATTTGCCTTAGATTACCAACAGCAGTTCTTTGAAAAAATGAAAGAATTTTCAACTTGTCTGAAAGCAACCCCAACATCAAAGAGACACTGAAAATTGTAACTCAGGTATTCACTGCCTCCCCCCCCCCCCGCCTGTATGCCAAGCATCAGCCTCTTCCAAGGTCTCACTCCTCTGAGTGCATCCTGGAAGTGTCCATGGACCAGCAGCATCCTTAGCACCACCTGAGCACTTATCAGATGAGCAGGACCTCATCCCCTCGCCCAGACCTGCAGGAGCAGAATGTGCACTTAATGAGGTGCCCAGTGACTTGCACACTGCAGTGGCAGAAGCACCTCCCAACAAAGAGGAGGACTTCACTCGCTCCGAGGGCCAGGGCTGCCGGGGATGAGTGACAGAGTCTCTGGCTGCAGGTGTACAATTTATGAGAGCACCAGGAAGTGCAGATATCAGCTTTTGCAATATTTAATGCAATATTTTTCAAAATTAAAACATCATTGGACATCTGCAGTTCTCTCTGTTCTGGATCTTTGGGGGAGAAAGCAGGAAAAGCTGATAGATGGAGGTCTTGGAGTTTTGGTTTCTTCTTTTCTCTAAATTTTCTGAGTTTTCAGCCAGTGAAATTGATTTTCCTTATATATCATTGGATTTTCAATAACCGTGTTGTGCACAAAGAATGTAGCATGGTAACCTGAACATGTAAACTCCAAGACCGGTTCAGTTGGCCAACATAAATCATACTAATGACGTTGACCGTGATCAAAAGGCGACCTTTATGAAGCTATGTGCCGAGCACATTGTGGGAGTTAACGTCTTTCAATTTTGCAAGAACCCTTTGCTAGGGGGACCATTTTAATCTCCATTTTATAAGTGAAAAGATGATAACTGGTCTAAAGCTGTCCAACTGGATGAGAAAAGATTCGAATCCAGGCAACTTGCCCCAGAGATGACTTTTACGTCGTCACCGTCTACAATGGAATCCTGTAAAATGAATTTATGCCGCCAAGTGCTAAAGCAAGTTCACTCACTCTTTTTATTTCCCTCACTGTTTAGGTATTACATTGCTAAGTGTACTTGCTCTGATAATCAGTGCTTTGGCATTTTGTTTGTTTGTTTAAATGGTCTTTAAAACAATGAAATGAGAATATTATTTAAAGTTTTGGTGCTATTTTCTTCTTAACTGGGCTAAGAGGGGAGAGCAGGTGCCATGAGTTCAAGGAAGACAGATATTTCCAGGTCTTTGCTGCTGTGCTGGGGTGCTTAGAGACACTGGGCTGGGGTCCGTCTGCCAGGGTGGGCAGAGCTAGTGCTGTGGCCCTGCCCGTCCCCTGTGTCTGCCTAAAGTCTGCCTCATCTGCGGCAGCCACTGCATTTGCCTCTCTTGCTTGTGTCTGTGTGGGACTCATTAGCAGTGAGTGTGTGTCTCACGACAGTGGCTCATTCACAGGGCTGCCAGTGGTGCCAGGGAATTGCCGCCTCTCAGGCTGGGCTGTCCAGAACAAAGCTAGGCTGAGCCCATCTCACAGCACCGTGGCCCTCCATGGCCCCATAGGAAGTGTCCTGAGATGGAAGAAAAGAAGGGTCCTCTTGGCGATGGCATTGGCGATGGCATTGCCGTGGCTGGAGTGTGGCAAGGAAGACCCTAGGTGGCCAACTGCTGCTCGGTGACCTTCCTGATGGTAGAGTGAGTAGGCGCTGGATTGGTCGGGCCTGGCCTCTCCATCTGCCGGCCTGAGTGCAGGTGCCAGTTACACTGCCCAGCACAGAGGAGGGGTGGGGACAGTAACACATAGATCCTGGCAAAGGGGACTGGCTTTTGTAGACACAAGCTTTAGGTTGGCAGTGCCATTTTTTTTCTTTTTCTTTTTTCTTTTTTTTTTTTAATGTCCCGCTCGTGCCATTACAGCTACGGCTCAGTGTGCCTTCGCTGTACCTGGACTTTCTGCTCAGGTCTCCCTTGTCATTTGATTCAGGGCCTGTTTTTCTTGCAGCCTGGTTGCTACTTGCCAGAGCCTTGCTCAATGGCTTGGCCCGGACTGCGGATCCTCATCTCAGGAGTTTCGCAAAGTTTGTTCTGGTCTATCTGTGAGAGAAACGGTGTGGACAGGGTCCCCTTGCCAGATTGCAGAGTCTGGGGGACACGCGCTCGGGGCACTATTTCCATCTTCTGTCTTTGTCTGATCTCCTCCTCATTAAATCTTCCTGGGTCTGTGGAGTTGACTACCAATTGGTGTCTGACCTAGTTACAGAGAGCCACCGCATAACCCCTCGCTCATCATAATAAATGGATCAAAATGGGTTTCTCATCGGGATTCAGAGTGGTCTCTGTCATTTCAGAGTGATTTCTGCATCCCGGGTGTGTGTGTACGTGAGTGCATGTGTAAGCCTCTACACATGAGTGCGGGTGCATACGTGGATGCTGATCTTTTCTGTTGCTATTTCGGGACTTTGCTCTGGGAAGGGTCCTGTGGCTTTGTACCAAATAGTTAACGGGGCTTGCTGGTCTCCCTGCCTTGACCTCCTTTCATTTTCTGCTGGGAGCACTTGGTCTTGAGCTCCGGTTCTCATATTGTCTGCTTTTAGTGTCAGCTTTATTTTCCTCTCTTCTGCCAAAGGGCACCAGGATTACTGAAAGGACCTTTTGGACCACTTGTTCAATGAATGAAGAGCTCGATGGGGACAGTTACAAGAGGCCAGCACAGGCCTGGGACTGGTCCCCAGCCTCAGCATTGCCCGGTGGTGACTCATGCCTTTGGCTCTGGCCTCTGCTGATCTCAGGAGCAGGTGGTAGGTTGGCCTTGTCAGCACTTCCCAGTGTGTCTGACCTTTTCGCCACCATCTCACCTACCTTGCATTTTGAAAAATATTCTCTCTAAATGAGCTGCATTAATAAACTTGAAGAACCAATCCCCTTCCCCATTTGAAATGAATCCTCTGTGCCGAATTGCCAATCAAAGCTTCTAATCAGTAAGAGTTCATCAGTTAACAATTATCTGTTTACTGAGCACCTCCTATGTGCCTGACCTATGGCAGGTGCTAGGAATTAGAAAAGTGATCAGGATTCCATCTTGGCAGGGGTTTCCAACCCATGATATTATCCTTATTGACTTCTTTTAATTTGGGCACAGTCTACTGAGCATCCGCTGTGTGTTTGGGTGGGCTAAGTGTGTCCTTTACCTTCTTTAATCATCAGAGCAACCTGTGTTAGGCATCAGAGAGGACCCTTTCCAGATGAAGAAAGGAACTTGTGGAATTAAGTCCCTCGCCCAGTCTGTTGCACCGTAGAATAAGGGAGCTTCCAGCTTTCTAAGACATCATCTCTGCTCACCCCCTGATTGTTTAGATGGGGAAATTGAGGCTCCGAGTGGTAAAAGGATTTGTGCATAGACACACAGGGGCAGGGCATGGACTTGAACTTGGCCATCCCGATCTGTACGCCAGTTGGCTTTGTTCCCCTGTTACTGGCTAATTTATCCTGAGCTGAAGGAAACCTCACGTGTTGTCCTGGGTAATTCTATCCAGGTTTGAAATAAGTGAAGTCACAATTAGATCCAGAGCAAGCTCATTAGGGGCCAGGCTCCAAACTTGCTCAGCATTGTGGCGCTCCATCCCCTGCACCGTTCTGTAGGCACCATAGATGGTTGGCTGGCATGGGATCAGGGCACCAAATAAAATGCAGAGGCTTCCAGGAATATCCTTCTCATGCTCCCGCTACCAATTTGGTAGTTGCTGACCTCCCCTCTTGCATTCTCCCGACACCAGCGAGTATTTTAGACTCCAATTTTTGGTATCAATATTTAATTTGACACTTTGATGATTCCATCATTTAGCATTGTAAACTATTTTCCTGTTTCTATTTTGGGAGAAATTGGCTAGTCCTTTTGGCAGCTCTAGGTGGGGTAGGTTTTCCTGAATGTTCAAGAAATTGGAGGAGGGTGTTGATGTATCAGAAAGCTCCTTCAGTTTGGATGTGGCCAGCTCAGGGATCTATACTGCAGAACTCTGGGTTGCATGATGATGAGATTTGGTAACATTGCAAATTTATTTCTAGGCCAGATCAAGTTTTAAACATTGAAGAGAAAGATAGAAAAGAAGACTTCACAGGCAGTTTATATACTCTGACTCATAAAGCATCTTTATTTTTCTCCTTCCTTTCAGGATGCAACTTAGGAATATTTTTACATTAGCGTCATTGCAGTAGAGAGTTTATTTCATAATGAACCATGGCAGAGGAGCACAGAGAAATTTTTCCACATTGCTTTCTAATCAGTGAAATTGCAACCTTGGGGAAGGCCTGTGATTCCATGCAGAGTGACCTTCATTTTTTACTTAAACATTTCCTATTGCAACAAGGAAATTCTGATATTTTTTTAATGGGAAAATAAGGATATAATTCTTGTTGGCAATCGGGGTCAAAAGAATTGGATTATTAAAAGAATCGAGAAACCAAGGGGGGCCTTGACATCAAGTTAGTCACTTTGTTTTGAGCCAGCCTGTCACAGCTGTAAAGCTTTATTTCTCCAATGACAAAAGAGTTCTCGTAACATGCACGGGGAAGCCTAGAATTAGTCAATATCGTAATTCCTTTCTGGTTTTTTTTGACTTTAAAAATAATTTAAATAATTAAGATGGCTTTGGATGGAAGCATATGTTTTCATTGCTGGGAATGGGTAGAATTTTAGCTGGAATGCAAAACAACACACGTAATGAAAAATTAGACCTGCTTAGGAAAAAGTGAACCTAATATTTAAAAATCTCTGTGACAAACAGGGAAGAAGACAGATAATTGTTGGTGTCAATCCATTTGCTTGCTTTGGGGTCATATCTGTTAGGATGAGTCCTTTAATGAGGTTATCGGTTTTAGCCATGAGTCTGAGGAAGGGGATCTGATGTTGAGCTGACTCCCATGAGAAGCTGGGAGAACATTCATGGACTCTCTTTGCATCATAATTTTTTCAAGGTCGCATGAGACAGTCTGCTCAGGCCACTAAAAATAGGCAGTCTCAGAGATCCAATCACGTCGTCAGGGACTTCTTGACTTTTCTTTAGTTCTGTCTTCTTTCAGGAGCTCTCTTCATTCTTTGTACCCACCTGCCTCCTCTGTGGCTCAATATTTGCTCTGGGGAAGACACCACCCCCTTGTGAAGACAGAGAAGGCAGGACATTTCAGGACCCCCACTTACATGACTGCTTTACTTTTCAGATACCCTCCTCCTTTTCTTCCTCTCTTTCCCTTCCTCCTCTCTTCCTCTGCCTCACCTCAACGTGGTCCAGATGGCCTGTGATCATCCTTGCAGAACCACTAACCGTTAGAAATACTTAATATGTTATTGTTGGAAAAAGTGAAAGAATGAATGAATGAGTGGCCAGAGCTTTAGAGAATGAATGAATGAGTGGTCAGAGCTTTAGAGAATGAATGAATGAGTGGCCAGAGATTTACAGAATGAATGAATGAGTGGCCAGAGTTATAGAGAATGAATGAATGAGTGGTCAGAGCTTTAGAGAATGAATGAATGAGTGGCCAGAGATTTACAGAATGAATGAATGAGTGATCAGAGTTATAGTGAAGGCAAAATTCCAGGGAGGGCACAGTGGCCTAGGAAGGTATTTGCCTCCATTGAAAGCACAGTCCTCTGCTGTTTCACAGGCCCCTTTTCCACACCCTTGTCCATCCCCCCTTCCAAGTACATAGTTGCCCTACTTCATGTGAGTGTTCTGTCAACGCCCAGGCATTGTCTGTTGGGTGGATCTGCCCACATCTGAACATGCCCATCCACTCCGAGGTTCTATAAAAATCCAAAGGAGTCATTTAACGACGAGATTCATTGTTTCTATTTTTCCCTCTTGATTCCATAAACTTCATGCAGATTTTTGCAAACAAGATCTTACCCGAAATGCTAACATCTACAAAACAGATAAAGAAGAGCGTTGGTGAATTAAATAGAAAGAAGGAGAAAGGTGTGAGGTCCCCAGAAGTCCCACAAGGCTCTGCCCACCTCACCTCAGCCCCTCCAGCAGCCTTTGAGGTACCCTAGGAATACCCAGGCTCTGGCAAGGACAGCAAAGTCCCTGGATTAAATCTGTTTCGCCCTCAGCATCCTGTGATTTGTGATGTCACTCAAACCTCAAGTCTGGATCTCTGTGTTTATCCTCTGCATCAGATGCAGATAATTATGCAGTGGGTGTAGTAGGAGCTATATATGGTGCAATTGACAGAGCTTTTGCTGTTTGTAACCTTGCAGGGATCTGGGTGGCAGGCAAATGGTTGGCAATATGTTTCCTCAAAACAATGTGGTCAAGGACTGAAGGCCCCAGGCGCTGAGAAGGACTGTTGTAAACACAGAGTGTGGCTGAGCTCTGTGCTGGGCAGGTTTGTGCTGGCTTAAAGGGATGCTAAAGAAAAAGCTGTGATCTGCTCTCTTTTATTAACCTTTTAATTTTTTTCTCTGTCATCCATCACTGTCCAGTTCCTTGCTATTGACTTGCTGGAGGAAAGCTCTGTAGGAGGAGCAGCCCTATTTGTTTGGCTCCTTACTTTTTGACTTGGTCTGGCACATAATAGACACTCAAGAAACGTCTGCTGACAGGATGGATGGTTGACAGATATGATGCTACATGGTGTGTGTGTGTGTGTGTGTGTGTGTGTGTGTGTGTGTGTGTTGTGTGTGTGTGCGTGCATACAGTTGAGAATGTGGACAATCAGGAGGGGCTTGGTTATTGTTCAAAATAGAAAAGGCAGACCCAAGGGGACTTCAGGTGCTTTGACGCCACAGGTGGCCAAAGCAGGCCCGTGGTTTATAGCAAGCACATAACAGCCTGTGGAGGATGGTGGCTCACAGGCTCTCCTGTTGGACGGTGCTGTGACGCATCCTCCCTCTCTGTGCCCCTCACTTGAGGGTGGGAGGCTCTGTATCTTCACCTGCCAGTGTGGCCGTTCTGTGCTGCCCAGGGATTCTGCTTTTATTGTTGTGACTCTCAGGATGCTGCCCTTTACCGGATGCCGGGTCATCCGTGGGATGCAGAGCATGCTGAAATCAGTGTCTCCAGTGGCTGTGAACTTACTGGGGACCAGTTTGCCTTCCCAGGCACTGTGGCCATGTGCCTTCTTGTGCATCCTCCCCATTCTGTATGCCACAGCCCTTGCAACTAAATGACTAACTAAATGACTTACAAGCCAAGCTTTGCAATTGGAACTTTTACACATTATTCTATCCATGCTGCAGTTTCTCCTTTGTACCTTTTTACTATATAAAACAGTATTACGTTTTTCTCCATCCTATGCATCTTTGAGGGAAGTCTGAAATCCCCTTTGGAATAAAAAAGGGTATATGTAAATGCATGACACAAATTATAGGGGAGGTACAAGTGGATTCCTGGCCCAGAGAATCTTCAACCTAGTTTCTTCTATGTGAAGACCTAATTTTCTGGAATGATTAGACTCTGTTCCCTCCTGTGTCATGACGTCAGGATTGGCATTTGTCTCTCCCTGCATTTCTTCCTCTATCTTTGGGAGAGTTTCACCATCATTCATTGAAGTCCCTTCATATGCCTGGCTTGACATGGGATGCTCAGGAGGCTGCTCTGCAGAGATGCTGAGATGCAGAAGGGAGGGGGCATTTGTGGCTGCTGAGATCGCATGGGCTCTGCCCCTCCCCCATTTCCCACTAGGGGTTTGGTCTCCCACTCTGCAAAGTAAATGCAATGCAATGGATGGGTGTTCTCACCCCTTCAGTCACCCAGGTGTGTCTTCACGGTATCGGGGACTTCTTCTAATTATTATTTATATAGTGTTTTCCTTTGACTCATCTACTTCTCTTAAATATTTTTGAAGGAAGTTGTATTCCTCTCATTGATGTCCAACCAGTTCCTCTTGTCATAAATTTGGGGTCACCCCAGAAATAGACATAATTAAAGGGAAGCAATGCAACTGAATGAATTCCGAGCCCCCGAGAGTGCCTTCTCTTTGTTCAGAGAGATTTGTTTGGGAATTGCTGCAAATCTTAGCAGCTGGATCAGGATTGAAAGAGAATTGACATCAGAGCTCCCTATGTCTTGACAATGGTGATTTAATACCAATAATAAATATAGCAATTTAGTGGGTCCCTGTTGTGTCAGATCTTGCACTAATTTCTTTACACTGAGCTTCTGTAACAGAAAAAAATGATACCTTTGACAATGATGTTGACTGATATTAATGAATCATAACTTTGTACCAGAGACAATAGTGTCATTTACATACACTGACTCTTGCTTCACCACGGCTTTGTGCTGTTATGGTTCCCATTTGGCATTTTTGTAGCCTGAGTCTCAAGTGACAGAACTGATAAGTCATGGAGCCCCCAATGAAAACTATTCTACTGGAATCAAGAGTTCCCTCAGCAGGGGGTGGATCTCTAATTCTTCAAACTATCTCAGCTTGCTGGGTGACAGGCCACTTGCTTTGGCTAGATAGGATCCTGTAGGCTTTCTCTGAGGGTGCCATCTTGTCAGGGACTCAGAAAGAGTCTGCATGTCACACCAGAAGCTAAAGATACCCCCCTGCCCCCATCACAGCTGGTCCCCAAGGTCTTCTGCAGAGACCTTAAAGATGGCCATCATCATGATATTAAGTTTGGATCATGAAGTCACAAGCTTGTGTTGATGACAGAGACACACAAGCCCCTGGCTCAATATTTCCAAAGATGAAATTAGAACCCTGGTGGTGGGAAGTAGGATGCCTTTACCTAGGGGAATTGATTATTTCAATTACAAAATTCTGTAATCTCAAAGTAGGAAAGAAACTTAAGGTTCACCACATCTACCCTGGTACCCAGAGCCAAATGAATATCATAATTTACTGGATCAGGAAAGTGACTAAAGTATTTCCAGAGATAAATGATCAACTTGTGAGTAGTATTTTTGTGTGTGTTTGGGTAGTACACAAATACACAAAGAGATGTTATATCTTTATCAGACAGTTGCAAACATCAAAGACAAGGAAGCACAAAGAGAACTCGTATCAAAATCCAGCATGGCGGATGATGTTTTATTTCTTTTTCCTCCTTGTTCTTTGTTTTTACTAATTAAAATAGTAGACATGGACATAAATTTTAACTATTCAAGGAATTAACAAAAAAGATGAAAAGAAAAGAAAAGAAAAAGAAAAAGTCAAATGGTCCTTTGAGGTTTTATGCATGTGTGTGTGTACCTGCCTCAGAGGTAAATGTGGGGGGCCAGCCTAGATAAAACTTGCTGTGAGAGAATTGGGTTCTTGATATGGGCAGGTGATTTTTCCAACATCCTTAATATCATCAAAATTTGTGCATACCAGTGAAGAATGTTATTTCACCAATAAAGGGCAGCAAACTAAAACTGAAACATTTTAATGGCCTTCTTCTCCCGTGGACCCTGAATGAATCCAGTGTACTTAATGAGGTGTGATGAGAAGGCAGAGTGCCCACTGGACTCTCTCCCTGGCTCACGTCAGCCTTTCTGTGGCCAAATTCAAATCTGTGTCTAAGGAAAATTACAAGTTCCTATTCAGTGCAGCCCTGCAGACGCACGTGTGCCCAGGTGAGATCATGTTCCAGGATTCTCCTCCTCCTTTCCGTATTCATTTGTTCAAAAGTTTTCCTACAGCATTTAGTTTCCACTTCTGTCTTCTTAATACACAGTAAGCAAGCAAATGTACACATTTTTTGACTTTGTGAAATTCATAGATAATTCTGAGTTTTCACAGCTTGTATCTTCAGAATGTTTCACAAGAGGTAAATAACAAAATAACTTTTTTTTAAAAAAAAAGTAACTTTACATTTCAAAAGGAAAGTCCCACTTAATTTTGACAAACCTTGTTTTATTTCTATCTGAGCATTATGATCTCAGAAGAAGCTCTCACCTGCTATACCATAAATCTACGGATGGTGCACCTTACCCTTCTTCTTACATTAAGAAGGTAGTTGTAAGTGCTTTGGACACACAGTTAAAACTGCAGTGTGAGTGTATGTGCTTCGCTAAGTTTGTGAATATGGAGATTTGCCTCCTCCAGAGAAGTTTGCAGATATTTTGATTACTTGACTGAAAGTTGCCTAGATGTGAACAAATTAGAAATACTGTTCTTGGGTGTGGTAAAAATTGTTGTGGCCCTTCAATATTTTGTAGGTTCTTCTTTGACAATGGCTTTCTCTGGATGGTGTAGTAGCACTGTAAAGGGATATAGTTCTTAGTCATTTTTTTAAACTCATTGGACTACTTCCCTAAATGAGTGCCCTAGTTTATATCTGAAGAATGCAGTTAAATATAGAAGTTGGATGCATTGTTAGAGATTCAACCAGCCTGTGTCAGAATCCCGCCCCCTGGGTTAGTGGCTTTGTTATTGTAGCTAACTTCACTCATCCTTGTTGTACCTCATCTTCTTAGTTATGAAATACGAAAATATCAAAAAAAACTTGACTTCAAATATTTTTACAATACTAAATTATATATTATAGGAAACTGCTTAGCCTTGCATTTGGCATCTTACAAGCTCCTACTAAATGTCAGGAATTGTCATTTCCTGTTTGGATTAAGTTGTGTCTGTTACTGCTCAACTCCTGAGCAAGTAGATGTACACATCATGTGCATGAGATTCCAATCATGCCTTAAATGTCCAAAGATGATAAAATGCTTCACTTGGCATGTAGCATATTGAATATTTGGAAAATATGGATAACACCTTTCCAAACTCAATGCTTGCACAAATACATGCATGTTATTCTAGTCAGAAAATACCTGTTGGTTTCCCTGACTTTTCTTGTTAATAGCTGATTGCAAAATAATAGCCTACTTACTGATTTTTAACTATCTTTGAAAACAAACCAAATAGAATCTCATTGCATTTATCAAGGCTGACTAATTTGAGTCAATCGAGTACAGCATCATAATCCATGGAAACACATCACAAATTAGACCTGCCATCTGAAAACAAGAAGATAAAACGTCAATAGCTATTTTTATATATGTATATATTAGGAAATTACTTAACTTTTCTATATATTTTAGAAAATTACATATATATATATATATATATATATAATAGTTTTGTTATATCTGTTTGTGTAACTATTATCACTCATTGACTACTCCAAAAGCCTTCCCTGTAGAGAGCTAGCAGTGTACTGACCTGGGCCAACAGAGATGCATATAAGATGTGATTTCAGTCCTCACATACCTCACAGTTTCCTTAGATGCAGAGTTGAATGGAGGCAGTTATCCATTATGCAAAGAGCTCTACCCATGGGAAAATCAAAACCAATATAGTACATTAAGGGAATCCAATATGGAGCCCTCCGAGGAAGTGAAGGGAAGTCCCACCTAAGTAACTAGAATGGAAGAGAATAGCCCAGGGAGCAGTGTGTGCAGAGAGGCACTTAGATGCAGGACCTGCCAGGATCAGCCAACTGCAGGGCTTACTGGGGAGGAGGTCAGGTGTGTAGGTAAGGCTGGGGCAGACCTGAGAGACATGCATAAGCTGTGTTAATTAGCATGGTCATTGCTGGACCTCACAGGAAACCATTTGGGGTTTTAATATGGTCGTTTTTAAAATATAAATTCTTTTCCTTCTAGTTGGTGACTTTTGTCAACAAGACAGTGTCTGTTTTGCCATGGGCATTATTTTCAATCAGAACCAAGAGACAAGTAAGCAAAATAAAATAAAACACAGAAGAGAGGTAAATGTGGTTCTAGAGCATATGCGGTCATGTGCCCACTGGTTGCTTTGCAACCCAGTAATTCTTTTTAAAGCATGACCAGTCAACCACGTGGATAGCTTTCAAACTTTTTTGAGGCTTGATGTTATTAATTTTGTTTGTTTGCCATCTCCATAGGATGAAAGTAAAAGAGCAAAATTGCTAGCATTTTTGAATGAAAATAAAAGACATGCTCCTAGAGAAAGACTTCGCATTTTTGTTTTATTCTAGGTGTTTGAGGTTGTTGAACAATATAAATAGGCTGTGTGTGGATATACAGATATCTATAGTGGATGTGCTTATATGACCCCCACGTATTTTGCCTTTTTATTTCACTTCTTTTTCATTTGGTAGAAAAAATCACATTGGAAGAGTGAGAAGGGCCAGGCCTTTGGAGCCAGGGAATCCAGGTTGGAATTCCCACTGTGATCATTGCTTGGCTACCTTGGGCAAGTTCTTTATTTCTCAGACACCTGCTTTCCTCCTCTTGGAGGAGGTGGGGATGGAATAAATCAAGCCCCTCCCAGTGCTGTTGGGGAATTTAATTTTCAAAAATGCATGCCAAAGCATCAGGACAATATACCAGGTATACAGAGATAGAACTGGAGCTTTCGGTATGACAATTGTCAGTATGTTAAAGAGAAAGTGAAACTCTATAATTTGGGTAAGAAATGGGGATAAAATATCCAGCGAGTAGCAGGAGGTTTGCTCATATGCTAGATGACTGTTTATTTATTCATTTCCCAAAGATATTACAAAGGCTGTGAATATTTATTTAGTTCTGCTCCCAATAGCCCTTCTAATAGGGAATTATTTGGGTACAACGAAAGACATTTGTAAATGTGGCTGATAAGACTGGCATTGGACAAGGACTGTTTTGTTGGACACAAGAATTCTATTATCCCTGGCTTTAGTTGTCAAGTGCCCGGGGAACCCAGAATTTATGGTGGTAGCACAATGGGCCTTTCAGGGCCCAGGGAAAGAGCTGTGAGATCTTGCTCCCCCACTTTTCAGGGCTTCTAATCTTTTTATCAGGCCAGGACAATGCCGGATTCAGCAGCTGCCTGAGCCTCCTGATTGTTCATTGGCTGTCAGGTATTGTGCAGTAATTACCATGGTGACAATGGACTCTCTCTACGCCCTTCCATCGGGCGTTTGGAAAACGGCAAAAGTTGTCACTTTGTATTAGGTACCTCTAAAGCCATGGCTTACTTAGAAAAACTGCTAAAGAGAAATAAGATAATCGTGTTGAGTTTCATTTAAAGGGCTGCTGTGTCAAATCCATTTGAAGCCCAGGAACTCTTTATGGACGTTTTCTTGTAATTAGACTTTGGGCATCACCCCCATCCAGGCACTGAGTAGCCGGTCTTGGAGATTTTGCAAGGAAGTTTGAGCTATGGGCTGCTGGCCGTCCTCAACCACACAGTGGGAGCAGAGATCTTAGCTGAGCCAGAGTGCTTCCAGGGCTCCCTGAGCTTCTCTGAGACTCAATTTCTTCATATTGCAAAAGAATAGTATGGAAAATGCTTAGAGATGAATATTAATTACATGTTTTGTGACTGCATATCAACGTATGCAAATATTCCAGTCTTTGGCTTTATACAAATACTTGTATGCATACCATAAGGCTTTATGAATAGCAGACATACAATGGAAGATTCAACTTTGAATCTTGTACCATTGTAAAATTGCAATGTCTATCATTTTATAATAATAGTTATTGATTTTTGACTGTTTATATTAAGGGAGGTGTTTAATTTATTATCACTATTCTTCATAATAACCTTCCAAAATGATTAATGATCTAAGTTTTGTAGAGAGGAAACTGAGGCACAGAAAGTTCTTGCTTGCCCAAAGTCAAATTAGTTTAAAAGAGGCAAAGCCTGCATTTTAAGTGCTGCTGTTCTCTCATACTTTATAGCTATCTGCTTCTTCCATTTAAAAAAAAATCAGAATCTACAAACCTATCCTACAAAATATACTTTGCCATATGGTTTCAGAACTTCAGCGATAACAGGAAAGAAAAACACCCAGTGGTGATTATTAATTGATTTCACCATCACTTTGATGATGTCAGGAACATGTGAAAAGCCCCAAACAAAGGTCTCATCTGTAGGCACTTGGGGTCTGTTGAATACTTATAACCCCTTCTGCTTACAGAGCAAGAAAAGCACAGAACTACATCAGCAAAGCAACGTGATCTTTCTAGAAGGTAGGAAAATGTAAGGCTACTGCTCCATTTCTTTACCTAATAAATGTTTCAAACACCTAGCTTTTCACTTGATTATACAATAGCAAAATATGAATATTTAATCATGGTTTGTTTTAATCATCTCTGTTTCAGAATATCTCAATTCCCTGTTGTGTCATTATGCCAAAAAGTAGGAATTATCTTTGGCCACATCCCAGAGGGATGGGCATGATTTGCCCTGGGAAGTGGGTCTCATCTTTATAACTTGTAGAAAGGAGTGGATGTCTTAATGAGCTAACTGCACCCCACCCGTTATGCTACTTTCTTGCCCTATGCAATTGGACATTTATCACTTAGCTTCAGTTTTTCTGTCTGTAAAATGGAGGTGTCAACCTTTTAGCTTATGATCCCTGTTGTACTTATAATGGGTTGTTCTCACAGAACATTCAGACATAAGTCTGAGGATCCTACAGCATGCACTCATGAAGTAAATGGAAGGGGACTGTTTTCCAACCCCACCATCAGTAATACACAAACACACACACACATATGAACATATATACATATATATATATATATATATATATATATATATATATGTGTGTGTGTGTGTGTGTGTGTGTTTATTTATAATATAATATATTTATTTGGGGGGGTTGTTGACAATTATTCTGATATACACCTGGCTTGGCTGAGCCCACATTCTAAAAGAGGACCCATACATGTTGATCTATAAGCCACAACGTTTGTTTTATTTTGTTCACAAAGAGAAAGATATGGCCAGGCATGGTGGCACACATCTGTTATCCCGGCAGCACAGGAGGCTGCGACAGGAGGACTGAGAGTTCAAAGCCAGCCTCAGCAACATAGCTAGGCCCTAAGCAGCTCACTAAGACCTCGTCTCTAAATTAAAAAAAAAAAAAAAATATATATATATATATATATATATATATATATATATATATATATATAGAGAGAGAGAGAGAGAGAGAGAGAGAGAGAGAGTGTGTTTTTTACCCCAGGGCTGTAATGGTTTGCAAGCCTGGAAAAATGAAGTGAGGAGATCCTGAGAGTAGCCAGGAGGCAGATGCAGCAAGTCTGGACTGTGGCGTCCTGGCTCAGGAGGGAACACATGGTTCCAGTTCCCAGGGGTTCATGAGATGCGGGGAAGATGAGGGAAAGTGAACGTCCCAAATGAGAAGGCCTATGCGGAGAGAAGATGTACAGCCAACCCGCAGAGCTCTCTCAGACCCATCTACTCTCCCCAAAGCCCAAAGAACAACTTAGAATGCTTGAATTGATTGTTTTCTATCTAAGGCACGAGGTCTTCTTGTTGCACATGAAATTTTCACAGCTCCTCTTTTGCAGAGGCTTGCAGTGATGAGAATTCACAGATGATTCATCCTTGTCATCATCTTTTTTTTTTTTTTTTTTTGCTTTTTTGCTTTAATTCTGAAACTTTCCATTGGTTCTGCAGGCTTTGGCGAAAGAAGTTTTATAGAAAGCGTTTTTCAGGGAGGTAAAAAATGCAAGACAAAGTGGGGAGTCCAATTCACTTTTTATCCATTTTGAGAACTTTTAAAAACATGCTGACGACAGATAGAGCTGCATCGTTGACAGACTGTAGTCTGGAGAAGGAAAATAGCAGAAACACGGACCCTGAAGTCTTCTTTGGGGGCTATTGGCTGAATACCTTCAGCAAGAATCATATCCCTTTGAGCTTGGGCAAAGTGGGACTTTTGATACTCAGGGTGGTTGTATTGTAGAGGCCCCTGGAAAGTGCCTTTTCATCCCTGTTTACAGCATTCTGGTTACCTACTGATGACTAACATGACACTCCAAACTGAAGTGGTTTATAACAACAATTTATACCTATCCCCTATAGTTCTGCGAGTTTTGTGAATTCATTTAGGTGGTTCTTCCTAGGATTTCTCTTATGCCTGTTTATGAGATGATGGGAGCTATGGGAAGGTTTGAAGAGGTGCAATGTCCAAGGTGGCACCTTTACTCACCTTCTGGCTGAAGCAGAAGAAGGTGGGCAGCATCTGGCTGGCTGGGTATGATTGCTCACGGTATGATGGTTCAGAGCATTGAGACTCCACACATGCCTGCTGGCTTCTCCAAGAGCAAGCCTTCAAAGAGCACAAGGCAGGCCACAGGGTCTCTGTAGGAATCAGTTCAGACTGTGATGACATAATACTAAGGGCTGAGGAGCTTGAACAAGAAGATATTTAGAAGTCTAAGAGGAAGGTGTCAGCAGATTTGATTCTTGGAGTTGGGGGTCTCCTTCCTTGTTTGCAGGTGGTCATCTTTTCATCTTCTCATTATCCTTCCAAAGCAGAGAGAAAATGGTAGATGGAGAGAGAGGAGAGTGAGAGGGAGCAGGAAGAGTAGAACATGCTCATTTTCTAGTTTCCTTTTGAATGCTATGATGGGGTTATCGTGGGAGTTCCACCTCCCTGACTTTATGTAAACCTCAACATGTGTAATTTCAGGGTCCCAAATAGTCAGTTCAAAACCCATGCCATTTTGCAAATAAAATGTATTTATTTCATGCCAATAGCTCTCAAAATCTTATCTTGTTTCCACTTCAATATTAAAGTCCAAAGACTCATCTAAATGTCATCTGAATGGTGAAAGACTCCATACAATTTATCCTGATGCAAAATTTCCCTGCAACTGTGAACTTGTGAAACCAGAGAAATTATATGCTTCTCTGATATAATAGTAGGCAGACATAAAATAGACAGCCACTTCCATTTGGAAAGGGAGAAACTGGAAGGTGGAAAGAATCTAAACCTATCAAGGCAAATACTTTAGATCTTAGGGCTCAGGGATGATTCTCTTTAGTTTGAAGCTGTGCTTCCTTGACCCTCACCTGAGGCCCATACAATACCACCTTTGCTATATTTTATTGGTTACCCAGGATCAGCTCAGATTTACCTGGAGTCTACACAGGATTATGAGTAAGTGTGTGGTTTATTGCTGGGGTTATTTTGGTTTTGGTTTTGGTATTGGGGATTGAACCCAGCAGTGCTTAACCACTAAGCTACATCCCCAACCCTTTATAAAAAATATATTTTTTTAAGAGACAGGGTCTCACTGAGTTGCTTGGGGCCTCCTGAAGTTGCTGAGGCTGACTTTGAACTTCCTATCCTCCTGCCTTAGCCTCCCCAGCCACTAGGATTACAGGCATGTGCCATTTTTTGAGGACTGGATACAAGCAATATAGTTGCCAAGTAGGACCCTTTCACCATACATTAGCTGTTGTTGAGTGAATGGCTCCACGTGGTTTTCCTCTATGACTCCATGTGTGTCTGTAAATAATCTCAGTGCTGCTATGCCCTTGACATCTTGGCAACAGCATAGAAAAAAAAATACATATATATATATATATATATATATATATATATATATATATATATATATATGTTCTTCTTGGTACAGTTATCAGAAACATGGTGCTAAGGATAACTCTTAGTAGGTTTTCAATTCATCTACTGTCCTTCAATAAGAAGGGTGTGTATTGCTTATTTTGGACGAAGTTGAGGGACCATTGGATGGAAGCAAGATGAGGAGGTAAAAGTAGATTTTGGGAAAAAAAAGCACGATAAATGAAATCAATGAAAGTTGCTGTTGACGCTCCCCATGCAGATGTGAGTTGGTCCTAGAAGGTAGAAGCTCTAGAGATGAAGGGCATTCAAGTATTCCTTTGTTTTCTTGTCAGAGAAGCTACGCCAGCCGACACCTTTCTTGGTTCAGTGCCCCCATTTTTAAAGACAACAGCTGTTTAAATACTTCATGTACTTCTTTTCATTCATTCAACAAATATATGAACAGCTGCTCTGGCTAGGGAATGTGTTAGACACTTTAGTAGATTTGAAGATGAATCAGACCAGATCCAGGCAGAACAGCCCGGCACAGAAAACCCAGAGTACTGTGTAGTGAGGCAAAACATAACCCGGATGACGACTGCAGTGCTTTCAGCCCAATGCTCTAGTCTCCTGGAATGGGGATGACATCGCCTGTCACCCCCACCATACGACTGTTTGTCCTTGAGCTTATTGTTCCTCAAAGATCGGGCATCTCCAGAACACTGCTTCCCACTTCATAAAGGAAGGCCTGGCTTGAACTCAGAACATAGTTTCTATTAGAAATTGTCTCAAGACTTCATATGTTCACATGCAGGTTTATTGTTGGTGCTAGGGCAAACGCAGGAGAAATTCATTTTGTTTTAATGGTGAATGCTTGACCAATTTGTCACCAAAGTACCAAATACACAGATTACTAATCACACCATTTTGGTACTTCAAAAACCATGACAAGTTTTCCTACCTTTGTAATAACTGGATTATATCTTTTTTTGCACATCTGATCTGTTATCTTCCAAGAGAAAAGCCTGTCTTCTGCAACTGTGTATTCCCCGTGTAAAGTAGTGGATCATCTTATCAAGCCCTGTCATCTCTAAATTACTAAATATCTTTTTTCCTTTTTTTTTTTTTGCAGAAATCACTGTGCTTTTGGCTTGGTGGCTCCGTGATATTCAATTGTTCTGTCATTTGTTGAGTGACCAATCAGATGGGTGGAGTATCTTATAGAAATTGGTAGCAAGTATCCAATGGGTGAAGAAGGTAAGATGGATCAACATTACTGAGTGATCCACATGTTGATATGTATGTGGAGATGGAAATTATGCCTGCTGGATCCATTCCTTAAGCCTAGCTTCATTAGGACCTTTATCCAATCCAAAGTAGAGATCTGAGTGAGAGCGTGAGGCCTACTTTCTTGGACTTTGAGGAATAGGATTTTTCAAGGTCATTCAAGGTATTCTCTATATGTGTCAGTACAGGGATGATAACTCTTTTTAATATAGAAGAGAGAGAAGAAACCATAGAATATTATGATTCTTTAGCAAGGACTTGGCTGGACATATTAATTGAGATGATTATCATGTTGTATTTTTTTTCTTTTCTTTGTTTTGAAAAGAATTCTTAAAATAGAATAAGGTGGCTTATATCCCACAAGGAAGAGATTGCTGGGAGACTGAACCTTATAGATCTCAACAGCCAAGAGCCTTGGTGAGGATCCAGCATGCCTGATTTTAACTCCTGGACCCAGCTCTGCTAGTCAGGGTCTGTGTGCCCTTAGGTTAATGAGCTCTTTTCTGGGTCACACGGTGATTGGATTTAGGGTCTAAGAGTTCTCAAGTTTTAGAATTCTACAATCCATTTGCCTGCATTCCATCTGGTCAGTGGTGATTGCAGCTATTTTCATAGGGCATCCGTATCAGGCTAGAAATTTGAGGATTAACTCTGTCAGCAGGACAGCCCACATTTGAGGGATCTAGACTCACCTACCCACACATCTGTGGCTCATGCTCATGTACACGGTCAGCAGGTGCCTTGAATGCCAGGCCAAATGCATATCATGATATCCCCTCTAGCCCTTAGCTTTCTCCTCTGTCCCACATTTGGGTGACAGCATCATAGTTCACCCCAGCCGGAAACACAGGAGGAATACTTCATGCCTCTCAGTTCCTCTCCTCCCATGACAATGCATTCCTGTTCATTCATTCCTACTGTGAACTCGCAATTATCTCAGAAATATTTCTGTTTTCCTCTCTTCCTCCTGCCACCATCCAGATGTAATACCAATCGCCTCTCTCCAATGTTACTGGAATTGCCACTTAACAGGTGTTTTCGTT
Organism: Callospermophilus lateralis; assembly: GCF_048772815.1. Lineage (NCBI taxonomy): Eukaryota > Metazoa > Chordata > Mammalia > Rodentia > Sciuridae > Callospermophilus > Callospermophilus lateralis. The sequence continues at coordinate 146,034 of NW_027513684.1, forward strand.
TGTTAGTATTTTGTTTTTGCCTCAAGGATTAGTTCTCCCTCATCAACTTCAATAAGAGAATCTTCCACACACTTTGTGAACATTATCCCTGATCCAGACTTTACAGCACTCTCCCACTTAACTCCTTTCAAAAATAGACATAAGCTCCTGAATGAGCTTCTAGGACTCTTGAATGCTTTCCAGACTCACCTCTCAGCCTCTCTCTCCACACCTAGCCCTCTTGATAGACAAGCTCTCTAGAATCTACCCACATCACACACTCACTTCCCTAAAACCATATAACCCCTCTCTTTCTAAAAGCATTCTTACTCACTTTTTAGCTTAGCTTGGGCCTCACTGTGTCTGAAGAGTTATTTCTGATCCCCTAAGACTGAGCTGTGATCAGCTTTTGGACAATACTTTACCAGACAGGGATGACACCCCTTTCTGTGATTTCCATGTTGGATCATTGTTGTCTATGTGGTTGTCTGCTTTCCTAGCTGTACCTTGAGGTTCTAGAGGGCAGGGTTTTTTTGGGGACCACCATGCTCCTAGTTTCAAGCACATATCTGGCCCAAAGTATGCATGTAAAAGGTATTTATTAAACAAGTGAACAGAGATCTATAGTATATTTTGAACAGGAAATGAAGGGAGAGAACAGCCATAATTATATCAGTTAACAGATATTGCATGCTGACCCTTGTCAGGCTTAGACTTTCTTTAAATTCATCACCTCCTTTAAAGTTTGCAAAAGTCTGATACGGTAGGTACTATTAATATCCAAAATTGTATAAATGAGAGAACCCAACAGTAGAGAAGGTAAGTTGTCTATGGTGATATGCCATAACTTTTATGGTTGGCATCTGTATCTGTTAAAAGTTTGACTTTACCTCTAGCTGGGTCTTTTGGCACTCTTCTTCCTTTTCCTGAACAAATCCACAAAATTGTTGACAAAATCATTTTTTTCCACATAAGGCCAGAGGTCTTTTCCGCAGTCCACACAAGCTCTTGTTAAAGAGATGGGCATCAGCTGCAACTAGACCCATTGATTTTTGGAGATGTCCCAGATACTCATATATTGATCTTATATTGATGAGGGTCTGTTTGGGGGGACAACCTCAACTTTGGAGCTCCCAGCATTTTCTCCCATGCTCTGGTCAGTAGTTGTTAGGAGAAAATCCAATGAATGAAAACATTTGTCGTGAAAGCAGATCTACCCCTCCTTGCAAATGCACCAGCCTGATTTGGAAGTTGTAGGGTCCACTTTTCTCCCTTGTGCATAATTTTTGGTCATTTGCTTTGAAACCTGGTTCAGCAGACAAAAACGCGTCTCTCTCGTGGGTATGTCTGTGAATGATGATCATCTCATTTCTGCCAAGCTAAATGGGTCTCTTCATTGCATCTGCCCTTTCAATTCTTCAATAGGAGGTGAGAGTGACATTTCTGATTTTTCTAGGTAATAGGGACAATTAGAATGAGGTAGCAATGAAACAGAGTCAAAAGTTAAATAGAAAATACTTGAATTTAATTTCACTTCTAGGAAATCTGTTAGATTTTTTTTTCAACTAGAAATTAAGAATAGCCTATTTTGAGGAGTTTTGCATAGCTTTTATTCCAAAAAGAGGAAGTCAAATATTCCAATGCCTGTGGAATAGGCATTGTGACCCAGAGCTGCTGGTCACCATCATCCTTAAAAATAGAAGTACACAAACAATAAAACAGCATAATACAGACATGTATCATGCTTTCATCTTGGGGATAGGATTATTGCTTTAAGGAGAGGAATATTGTGACCTTGTGGAAAAGAAGGCTCATTCATGATGATCATCTTAGTTTTAGGTCTGGAAATTGCAAAACAGAACTTATCAACAACTTTAGCTCAAGTCTCATTCCTGATAGCCAGTGAGTTCAGGATGCCATTGTTTCTTGATCAGGTCTCTGCAATCCAGGCATAGGAATGAAAAGGCACTTTTCCTAAAGACTCCCTAGTCCTAAGGAGTCTGCATTTAAGTGGCACTGTATCTAGCAGCCAGACTCTGAGTGGAAGGAAAAAAGGACTTAACAAATCCTGGTGAAACAGCTTGGGATCACAGAGTCAGCTTCCTCCCTGACTTGCAGGAAAATCAAATTGAACATGAATTTCCATTCCTGGCATACCTGTCTCACTTAGGTACCTTCTCAGAGCAGTGGAGGAATTACCTGGGTAGCTACAGGACAGATCTCAGCCCTGAGACCTTGCTGGGTTTCTAGTAGGGCACTAGAGCCCAGATACGAATGGGCCTTGGAGAAGTACAAGGGATGTGCCCTTTGCAAAAGAAGAAGGTGCACACATTGACACCCTGATGAGTAATAGTCATCTGGGGCTCCTGGTCACAGGTCACCCAGTTATCTCTCATTTTCATAGAAGTCAATCCCAGAAGCTGTTTGGGACAGCTCACCTGTGCTAGGAAATCCATGAGCTCTGTGTTGCCTCTGACAGTTTGAAGTGTTGGCAGTCTGCTTTGTAAGCCTCTGGGCCTGCTGGGACTGTCTGCAAATACACTTTTCCTATTTCTGGATGTAGGCCACTGTGGAGAAGGAGGCCAGGTCATCTGTAGCTAGTGTCACTAGAATCATAAACAGTTGCTCAGTGTGCTTGGTGACCATCCATTGCATATCTTCAATGAGTAATGTAACTGTGACTACCATGTTCAATGGACAGTTGCATGAAATTCCTACATGCCAGGCATGTGAATAACCTGCTGCTGCATGAAATCAATATGAAAGAAAATACCTCTGCCAACGTTATGCTTCTCTGATCTTACTTTCTTTAATGAATGATGGGCAGAGAACAGAGATCTCTCCCGATATTAGACGGTAGCTGATACCTGTTAAGCAAAGCCGTGTGGCAGGCATGGGACCTCATGCTTTACAGTTACTGTCTTATTGGATGTCACCCAAAATTTGATGGCTACATGCAGTAGCAATGCGTTTTTTTTTAATAGATGAAGACACTAAAGTTCAGAGGTGAGAGCAGTTTCTTATGACCACATAATTAACTATGGAAAAAGGAAGCAGAGTTTCCACTCTCATGTGCCACACCCCAGTGCCTCCTATTGATCAATATGACTCTTCTAATTCGTTTGAACTTTGACTTTCAGTCTTGGACCGATGTACATGGGAGGTAGTTGGAAAGCAATTCATATTGTCATTGTTTTGGTATGGCCTAAATCGTGAGTTTTAAAGGTGACCTAATGGATTTTAGGCGCAGTTTGAAGCCCAATGTGTATAGATTGAGTTAGAGGACAAGAGGGGTCTGCATATGTTCTCACATCAGCCTTCCCTTGAGAACCATCATTGTTTTAGGCCTTGAACTGGGTCATAAATGAGATGCACCTGTCTCAATACAACAGTGAAACCAAAGTTATGACTTTATCGTGACCCCCCACCCCTGGCTTTGGTGTTGGAGCCAGGCTGGCAGATAGAAAGCCATGGCACAAAGCCACTTCTAAACATCTTCACAGATTGTAAGAACACAGGATGGAATGATTCTGGTAGAAGTAGAGACCTCAGCGGGGAGTTCACCTTTGGGTATAGACAGGAGCGTGAGTAGGAATTGACTGGCAGGAGGAGATCAAGACCTGTCAAGGGGATCTGAAGAGAGGTTGTTGAGCTGCCCTCTGTGATGACTAGGTAGAGTGTCCCCTGAAATGTTTGTTGGTTTTCATTTTTATTTTTATTTAAACAGACAAGATGTTGAAATAGATTAAACCTTTTTAAAATTCAAAATATGAAAAACGCCTACAGAGACAGTTCCTCCAATTCCTGGCCTCTCATTTCCTTTCCAAGAGACAACCACTATTTTGGGTTTCCTTTGTGACCTTCCAGACAGTTACAAACATGCATCCACATGGCCACTCCCTCCACCTTTGTACACGTACATGGATGAGACCCAGCTACAAATGCAGTTCTGCACACTGTCCTACACCTTGATTTTAAAAAGGATTTTTTTTTCAGTTTTCCTCTTGTTTCACTTGCCTGTTGTTTGATTTAAAAGTTGTGATTCTTCTTTTTGCTGTTAAAACATTTTCCACCTGTAGAAATTTTCCAAAAATAATACAACGAATTCTTAACAAACCCTTCATCAAAAGTCATTGACTTTTTAAAAATTACTTTGCTGTGTTCCATGCAATGATTCTGTGAATTTAATTTCAACTTAAGGTGTAGTTCGGACGTCAGTTACCCAGAGAACCCAGCAAGCCTCCTTCCCTGCTGCTCACTTGGGGAGATAAATGTATTTGCCACTGAGAACATGTTCCTCTCAGGTCAGTTTCCCTGAGATGCCATGAGCAGCCATTCTATCCCCCAGGTGGCAGGAGGCTGACTTTGTGTCACTTGATTTTGGGGAAAGGATTGTTTCTCCCGGTGCTCAGCAAAAACCAGCATTTGGGCAGATGAACATACTCCATGCTTTTGTCTTCCGGGCCCAGAGGCCCAGGATAAAACAGACAGTCCAATCGAAATCTGATCACTTCATTTCCAACAACTGGCCATTGAGATAGAATTATGTCTTCTGTTCTTCTTGTCAGAGTCCACACGGTATCTCAAAGGCTGGTGTGGGATTTTCTCCTTTCAAGATCAAAGCACCTGAGCATTGCTCAAGTTATCTGTGCACTTCCTCTGTGTATTACATGGCAAGGGATAGTTTGTTCTCAAAGTCAGAGGGTCTTTGAATCCTGCGACCGGCAGGAAGTAACTTAATAAGACAGTGTGGTGGGGTTTCACATTCGTGGGCCTGGGACCAGGAGGATTATTTTCAGTTATTCATTCTTTCATTCTCTCATCAAATAATTCCTGAAGGCTTCCATGAAACTCTTGCATGTTCTATGCCAAGACGTGTGCACACTATTTGTAAGGTAGTTCCCCAGGATCTTCAAGGTGACAGGCATATCTTTAGACATATCTCAGCTAAAAAAGGCAGTTCTTCTGAGCATGGTGGGAGGGAATTTCCATGAAAGGACTTCTTAGCCATTCATTCATTTATTCATTTTTATATGCAGGTGAACATACACCTATTGTCTTTTTACACTGTACTAAATCCACAGGTGCAGTTGACCACAACAGTTCCTATTCTCAAGAAGTTCATAAACCACATGGAGGTATTTTTCTGACCACTTTCTAATCCTGTTTCCTTCAGTTGGGTCTATCCAGCTGACTCCAGAGTATTTTATGAAGAAATCAGGCCATGGTCCATCAGTCCTCCCTGACTCCACATCATTCCTAAGACACAGAATCACCATTTGATCGGGAGGCTACTAACCCAAATTGCCCTCTGCCCTTTGGGGAACTCAGAAATCAAGGCATTGTGAGATGAGGAAGCAAAGATAGAAACGTAAGAAGCCATACCAAAATCTGCCACCAATTTATTGTGTCTGCAGAGAATCCAGAAGTTTGCACCCAGACACCTGGCAGGTACCTCAATTTGGAAGCATTAGAAAAAATTGTGAAAGGGCCAGTGAGTTCATCTTTTAGATAGACTCTCTGAATTTTAGTATCTAAACACCATTCCAAATTCTGCTGGGTTGGGTTGCCACAGCAACGATTCTTATACTATTTATTTTAAAGGAAAACATTTTTTTTAAAATTTTGGTTGCATATGCACAAGTGCAAATGAGTAGGCACCTCTTTAAATGAATATCTGGAAAATCTCCTGAAGTATATTTCTATGCATAACAGATACTGTTTTGAAGCTCTTAAGACTTCTAACCAGTGTTCAGAATTTCTAGGACCCAGGAATATTGTTATCCACCATCCCCAAATCATTTGTATCATACTTGGGCAGTGATCAAAAGCCTTTTTTTTTTTTTGGCATGTGAATTTTCATTCCCATGAGGAGTTTGAGCAGGTACCTGCTCAACAACCCTGATAAGAGGGCAGAAGCAGCCTGTGTTCACTCAGGACTGGCCAAGGTAGTTGGTGCTCAAGGTCATGGAGGCATGTCCAGGTCCCCAGTCCCTCTCCATTGAGCCACAGCATGTTTTTTTCTAATCTACACTATATCAAGTTGGTCCATCCTGAGATGCAAGCTTCAGAAGTTTAGAGTTTTTTGAGGATAAAAAGAGCAAAGTCCTTGGCCTGGCTTCTACGATGGACAAGATCCAGTGCCCACGTCCTCTCATCACTGGAAGCCCCCATCCATCTTTCCACTTGGCTCTCCAATCATAGCTTATTGCTAGTTGTCCCTGAACATGCTGTAATGCTACACACCCTGACTTTCTCACATTATTCTTCTCTGGCCTGATTGGTCTGGGTACACAGAGAAGAATGCTGTCATCCAACTGGGGTTCCCAGACACCATGAGATAGTATATCTCTTTTCCCCTTATTTTCAGAGGTCATGGTTCCTTAGGGTCTTCCTATGACTTCCACTTTCTCCATACAACAAATATGAATTTATATTTATGGCTATGTTGGTATAAAGATAAATATAATCTTCTATCCTAAAAGGTCATTTTTTTTTCTCATTGTAAAAGAAATTAAAACTTTCCTGTAAACCATCTAAAATCACTGTGGGCCTCAGGCACTGTGCTTACTGTGACTAATGGAAAAGTCAGCACTAATGTTCCTCTGTTGACACATTGCTGTTCATTTATCTTTAAGTCTGCAGGATCCTTAAGAAGAGAATCAATCTCATGCCATCTATTGTGGTGTGTGGGGGTATATATGCAGTTTTGGTGAATAGGCTTTCAGAGGGATGAGATATTGTCTCCATCTACCTGGCCTTTCCCTGCTGAGAATTTTGGCAGACATGGGGCAAATATTTTTCCTTTTGAAAATGGACTTGGAACAATAATCTTTAGCCCAGTCTTTGCCAATGCACCAATGCTGCCTTCCCCATTAGGAACAGTAAGCTCAGGGCCCGGGGCCTGTCCTTTAAAGGCACACCTCTTTAAAGTTTGCACATAGCTTCCCTGTAAATTATCTACTGTGATCACTTGAGTTGCATTCCATGCAAGAAGAAACTGAGGCTTAAAGAGGTCAAGCAGAGCATAGGAAAAGGAGTTATCCTACCCAGGGATACATGGTAAA